>NC_134704.1:7520000-7802500 GCF_043290135.1 Rhipicephalus microplus | reverse complement strand
GCGGGCGGGTGGGCGGATGGATGGATGGATGGATGGACGGGCGCTCAAGGTGCATACACACACACACACACACACACACACACACACACACACACACACACGTACATACATACATACATACATACATACATACATACATACATACATACATACATACATACATACATACATACATACATACATACATACATACATACATACATACATACATACATACATACATACATACATACATAATACATACATACATACATACATACATACATACATACATACATACATACATACATGTAGTCCACGTGACTTGCCCCTGAGCAAAGTTGAACAAGACGAAACTTGAGGAGCGCTGCTTTATACTCATTTCACATACGAGGTTGCACGCAGATACCTCAGGGCGCTTGTTCTTATCATGTGCACTTTAACACTAACAACCAGGCGCTATCAAAGAGAGGAGTTGGAAACCCGCGCAAGGGATAAAAAGTGACGTAGGCGGAACGAAACGAAGGGGCCGTGCTTTGGAAGTAATGTCTCCGCATGCACAGTCTGTATCTAGAGCCCCTCACGAACCGGCGATAACACCTCTCTGGAGCATGCTGTGGAAAAGCATGGTTGTGGGATATCAGACATCGCGTTATTTCTTTCTTCAGGTGGGCATCACCGCCAACAGTGCAAATCCTGCGGTAAAAGTAACAGCGCAAACACACAGAAAAGACACGACACAGCTGACTTAATGTGCTGAGTCAAAAGAAAAGTTGTAGTACCGTGTAACGTAGGTTTACTGTATCACAGTTCCGAAGGGGTTATGAATGAAAAATTGGCAGCCGCTAATTTCTAGCACAAAGAAACTAGAAAATTCATACCGTTTTTTTTTTTTGAGAAAAGAAAAAGCTTTTATAAAAAATGTTGCCTAGTTCGGGAACCGAACCCGGGACCAACGCCATTCCGTGGTGGTCCCTCCGCCACACGGGTTTGGCATGAAGTATTTTTGATTACTTCACGGACATATGCATGAAGCAAAAGAACGCTAATAAATTACATATGTTCTGTCAGAGCAGTAATGAGACTTGGTGTGATGAAAAAATTGATAGATGCGGTGCGTGCTATTTAACTTCTTAAATATACTTTCCTTTGGCGTCCATTCACCTATTACAAAGCGACTCCTACGCTGCTAAGGTTCTCTAAAAGTCAGATGCCATGACCTCTTTCCGAGATTCTATGAAAGCCCGTATGGCGTGGTGGGAACAGCGTCGAAACGGTGACCTTTTTCTCTTGATATTCCGCAACAGGATGGACCCTGTCGGGCTCTCACATCAGGGCGATTCCGAGAATTCATCAGCCCCGATGCAGTCTCGGAGCAGAGGCGTAACTTTAAAAAATCACGGGGTGGGGGGTGGCATGCCTTGCTATGACTGCCATTTGTATTCATAATAGGGTAGATTTAAAGGGACACTAAAGAGCAAAACATTTTTTGCGTATTAGTAAATTACAAGTTCACAATCTCGTAAACTTCACTATTATCACGGCGCGACGCTTAGTAAGCGAAAAAACGCGTAAAAAAAATGTGGGGGGCAACGCCACTTCGAGATTCCCGCACCAAACAAAAGTTTTGGAGCTGTCTGTTGGGTCATACGAAACTTATAATCAATAAAAATTAAGTGCATTGTAATCTGCGGGTGCCATAGATTTAGTATACGAAGTTTCACAAAATTTCACAAGCCAAAAATGCATTTTGATATTCTTATTTCACGCGCGGAGAATCTGGCGCGAAATTTAAGCATGAAGCATCAACCTTGATTTTCACCGCTGATAAGGAACTAATGGTTGTGAAACATATGGCATTAGTGTTCTTAAAGTGCAACCTAAACCATGCATGTCATTGTT
This sequence comes from Rhipicephalus microplus, assembly GCF_043290135.1. Lineage (NCBI taxonomy): Eukaryota > Metazoa > Arthropoda > Arachnida > Ixodida > Ixodidae > Rhipicephalus > Rhipicephalus microplus. The sequence goes on along the minus strand of NC_134704.1, from coordinate 7,800,619 downwards.
GCTCTTTAGTGGCTCTTTAGTTTTTGCTCATATGAAAATTAAAAGCATGCTTTGAAATCAAATTTAAAAATAAATATAGGTTCCCAGCTCACGTAAATTCATTGTTTTACTGAGTGTTTCTGAAACCGATCTAGTGGCTGTTCGGACTTCAATAGTCTCACACATGTATAGGTTAGGTGTGTTGAACACCAGTACACACTACAAAGAAGAAAAAGCGGGCATTAAAACCGTTGAACGCGTTATAATCAGTTGTCAAGCCATTCAGATTTTATGACGTTTGAGACGAATTTCAAGGGGGGCCAATTGCAAGGGGCGCCCCCCCCCCCCCCAGATCACAAGAGGGAGTGGGTGGATCAGAGCCCCCCTGAATCCCCACGCCCCTGTCTAGCAGAAAAAAAAATAACGTTCTACGCCCGCTACAGTGGCTACGATCAGCTCTGTATAACCCTCGCAGACTCACGAACCACTAACAAAGTGGTCGACACCGCCACCGTAGGTAGCTCAGTATATAGCATCGGATTGGAAGGTTTGGTCTTTGCCCGAGTCAAGTTGTCTTTTCCTCCACTTTAATTCGCATTTTCGGTGGAAGCGAAAATGCGAATTAAATGCGAAATGCGAAATGCGTGAACCGTGTGCTCAGATTTGCGTGCACGCTAAAGAACCCCAGGTCGTCAAAATTTTCGGAGCCCTCCACTATGGCGTCTCTCATAATCATATGGTGGTTTTTGGATGTTAAACCCCACAAATCAGTCAATCCACGTTAACTGATCTATATCGTAATTAATACACTATAGTTAAAAGACTTCACGTAAATCAAGTCTTTTATACCGTCCTCACTTGGCTTCACTGTGGGTCGGTTTCATCGGGTTGCGCCGATTACGGTTGGTCATAACAGGAACTTCGATGCGAAATTCTAACGTGAAACTAGCCTTGAATCTATGATGGAGAAATGAATGACAACATAGTTGCTAAAGAATAATTTATCTGGCTAAACTGACTTGATATTCCATTTCAGTGTCGCTTCAACGTACTATGTGCAGTATTGGTCGAGTCAGAACGACGCCGCGTTCATTTGCAGGCAGCCACGATACGCCACTGCAGCGACCGAACGACTTGGCTGCTCCGATGCGCGCGGGAATCGCAAACGAAGGAGAACAAAAGCGAGCAGCGCGGGAAAGCCAGACAAAAAGGCGCAAAGATCGCGCACGTGCCTCCCCCTCCTACGTCTCGTGTGCTGTGTGTGTGAACGGCTGCCACAGCGCGTTCCCAGGACCGGCGCTTTTTTGCGCGCCGCATAGTACGTGGCAAGAGAGGAGGGTCCCTTCTCTCGCAGGCATCGCGGTCCCGTAGCCGCACCGTGCAGCACAGTGGAGCAAGCGGGGCGGTCACATGCGGCGTGCAGCCGCCGCCCCTGTTGCTGCGATTCTTGAAAGAGAGAAAAGAAGATAAAAGTCAGCCCTGTAACTGTCTGCATCATAGTGCGACACCTCAACAGTAGCTCACGAGGGATGGGGGTAAGGAGGGATTAAAAAGGATGGGGAGCAATAAAAGGTGAACTCGCGAGGCATGCTGTTTCTCAAGTTTTCGGGGAGGTGGTGAATTTCGTCCACTGCACTCTCAAGGGGGTAAAGAGAGGGCAAGCGGGTCAAGTGGGCAGATGAGATGAGGAAGTCTGCGGGATTGGCAGCTGGCAGAACGTGCTGCGTAGCCAGTCTGATGATGATGAAGAAAGGGGCGCGGTATGTGGTCAATAGCATACCTTGTTGAGTTGCGCTCGCCAACCTCGAGCAGATGTGGGGCTTGTACCGAGATACTGTTTCGTACGGTTCACCACCATCATGCAGATCTAGTGTATGACGTCACCGTTCAGGTCACAAATTTCGCTAATTAGGATCATCTTGCTGTGCCGTTTTTTTCTGTGCGTCCTGACGTTCCCACAGAGTAGCAGCACAGCGTGGCCTAGGAATTTCGCTAACACATAGTGCTTACGTCATTATAACCTTCGGTTTGTCTAATACAGTCATAAACTACTGCCATTAAGGTGTAACACACACTACATGACTTAATTTGCAATTGGACTGAACACAAGTCCAGCTACACCTAAGTGCCGGAGAAGGACTTGTAGGTGAACAGTCGAAATGCGCTCCGTCAAATGGTTCGGGTAGGAGTGCAAAATCAGGGCGGCAACGGTGCATTGTTGAACTGTGCTATAGCGGTGCTGTGGTGGCAGTCGCTGCACAGTTCTATAGCGGAGCCTCTGCGGCCCGTTTCGGAGACGCCACCGTTTGCAGGGCACCGCCGCGCAACGGAGCTCTGCCCCCCTCTCCACACCACTCTTGTCGGGGAACTTGCTCGGCGGGGCGGTGTCATGTCGGCTTGCAGCGCGGTCACCAACGGTCCGCCCTTTGCTCTCACTTTGGACCGCCAAGGAAGGCGGGGAAAGAATGGGGAGAAGACACGAGCATAAGGCAAAGAAAATGGCAGTCATCTGTGGGGTCAAAATAAACTGTAAATTCATTTTTGTATGCTTCATTCCAGCGGAGTTTCGCACGATCAGAATAGATCCCTAGTTTTAGCATCGTCGTGCGCAAAAGAACAATAACGCGGAGAAAGGAACACGAAACACGGCGCAAACTATCAACTCCCAATTTATTAAAACAGAAAATACATATATGTGTGGTCAGATGAACTCGTGTTAAAAATCATGAGCAGATAAACATTTTCTCAATATAAAACAGCACCATCTTAGATGAGTCTCAAGATAGCGCTGAGAGGAGTCACCAACTGGCTCAGCAGTCCGTACTTATCTTCTTACCATCTCCACTCCAGGTAGAAGGCATCTTCCATATACGATCTTCAGCGTCGGTGCTGCACGCTCTCATTCCATTTTATGGCCCCAAATTTCTTTTACTTCATGGCTCCACCGAACGCTCCTCGGGCGCGCTTCCTATCTTTCGGTATGCTGCTGTAGCAGCGAGAGAAGAGGAGACGTGAGAAGACGTCGAAGGCGGCCGATGGGGCCGTGCCGATCTCGCCACTTTATTGCAGGCCTGAAGCGGAGCCACGTCAACTACCAGCGTCCAAACCGCCAGGCCAGAAGCTCGTTCTAATTCTCGCGCAGCTCGAGCTCGCGCCAGCTGCGCGAGAGACGCGGCGCGGTGATAGAAACAATGATGATGGTGATGATGGCACTACACTGCTAAACTTTCTTTTTCTGCGCTCAAACTCGGGTGTCGGCCACGCGCTCACGGGCCGCATGCAGCGCGGGTGGCAGCCGGAGTCAAACCCTCCTTTCCCTTGCCTCTTTCTATCATAAGGCGGACATGGCAGTTTTGACATAAAATGGGATTTTCGCTCCCAACATCTGCTTGATTGCAACTTTGTCACACGCACGCTGAAAAATTGCATGAATTCAGTTTTACAAATTAGTGACAGTTCGCTGAATTTTCACGCTTTGTCTGCACCCCCCGGTCAACTTTCCGTGCGGCCTCTTCCCACTGAGTCAGCTTTTATGCAACATGGCCCTCCGTCTCAAAAAGCAGTGACCATCGGTTATGTGTCCCTCTCATGCATGTCCGTTCCTTGCTTGTATAAGATATCGACTGCCCCCCCCCCCCCTTCTCTGTTTGTTCTTTCAGCTGTCCTCTATTCTCTTTTGGAGTGACTCCTATCATTACAGCGCGTTCAGTGCTCCTTGACTGCTTCTCGAGTTTCGTTGTTCCTCTCCAAGTTTCCTTCCAAACTGTTATGATGCTCGTAAGTGGGAGTGACAATAAATGAAGCTTCCTTTGATGGTCTCTACCTCGGTTCTTTTTGCATGCCGAATACACTCGCCTGATTCTGACTTCCCGAAATCTGCTTCTGAGCAGCAGCTCGCGAAAGCGGCAGAAACCGAAGGAAACGGAAGTGACCACGGGTTAGACTATCAACCCTCATCCGGTGGAGAATTCTTGACGTGCCATGGCCGAGCGTGCAGAGGTGAAAAATGGCAGCTCCTTCTTTTTGGGCTTCCGGAACTTCGAGCCCTTCCCTTTCATTTTAAGCTCCCTTGCTCCCTTATTTCCTTCGGACGTATAGAAGCAGGCCAATTGGCGTCTTCCTTCCGGTGTTTCGATTATTGGGGAAGGAGCTCCGAGCTCTAGCTGTGTGAAAGCTAGCGGGGGTGGTTCGGCACAACTGACAACGGCGCGACTATCGCCTGAAGACTGTCAAGGCTGCACGTAATAATAAATCAATAAAAAAACGAGACACAAGGGGCTAACAGGACAAGCACTGACTGCGAACTGAAACATCTCTTGCGTGTGACCCATGCTTAAATGACAAACCTGTGCATGAGGAGGCAACCTCCTCATGTCCCACCTTTCCTCATGTCCCACCACCGGCTTCCATGGTCTCCCAGTGTGGCGGTGACACACTGGGAGACCATCATGACCAGCACTTCTGCAGTGCCGGATCATCGCGAGCGCTATCAAGATGATTGCTCTTCAAGTACTTTTCTTTGCTGGCTGGTTCCTCACAGGGAGCACCCACGTGCCATGAGGCCACCACGCGCGACAGTGGCAATAAATGTTTCTACCCACAACGTGTACATGAGGAGCCGGATGTAAAAATCAAAATACAAAATATTAAGACGGCTTCACACTATAGGGGCGCCAAGCCTGAGGCAAGTGCGGAGCTGGGCAGACTTGTTTACTTTTCTTCATTTTTCCGTTACTGTTTCCAGCTCTCTTTCTTTTTCTCATTTTACGGTTTTCTTGTCTTTATCTCTATATTTCTTTATTAATTTTTCTCTTTACAAATATCTTGATCTATCTTCCTATTTCATTTCTCTCTCGTCGGACTCAACATTTGCTTGCTCTTTCTATATCTACAAGTAGCTTAGCGTGTGACTCCCGAGGAGAAAGAAGGCTTCTTCTCAGATAAGCTATTCGTGGTTCTGCCTGCGTTGCGCCTATTGACGATGACGGCATGCGATCCCAGCATACGTGACAGCCCAGTCCCAATAAAGTCCTGCAAACATCCAATCGATAAATATCTGCTGCTCAGATGGTCGAGCTCATATCAGAGAGGATGGGCCCCCTCCGGGCTGCATCATGGGAGGCAGAGCCTCCTGTGGAGCTGGCCCGCGGATATTTTTTAAAGAACTTGGCTTCGGCTCTCATCCCCCTCCTTACGGACTGTTGGTCATCCATTCGTTTAGCATGGGACTGCTTATGCCCTCTCCTTCTTGTTTATGGCTTTTAAACTCGGATCATGGAGCAGTCACATGTAGGGAGACTGGTGCCATGGTCGCGTTTTGAACGAAGTAACAAGATGACAAAAATTACGGCGTGACTCTTGTACAAAATAAGTACGAGATGAACGAGCACGCATAAATGAGCTTCATTGTAGAACAGTGATTTGACTTTATATATATTGTCACGTAGTTTATTTACGTACAGACCTACTGGAAGGCCGAGGAACGCCAGAAGAGCGAGGAACGTCAACAGGCCGAAAATAGAGAGTTTTAGTACTGCGTACGCTGCGTACGTGGCGGCGTTGCGTACCTAAGGACGCCACGTTCTGCGTAGTGCGCATGCGCAGACCGCAACGCGCACGTATTGCGTTACGTACGCAGCCGCTACGTACGCACACATGAGATGCGTGCGTGCGTACGTATGAGGTGATCGCGCGGCTCTCGAACACGTTCGCGACAGCGCGAGACTTCGTTTTGCAAAATGGCGGCATCGAGGGCAAGCACCAACGTTACTAGATACTAGTAACGTTGGGCAAGCACCACGCAGCCTCCGTGGCGAGCACCGACCGGCCCTGTGGCTTAAAATATGGCCATAATCTGGCTATAACACTTGGATTGGCTCACATTGGCTGCCAACAACACGTGCTTCTATTTTGATCTACCAGATGGCGCAACACGCTTCACGCTCGTTACGTACGCGGGTACTACGGCGTACTAAAAGCCGATTAGTGGCAAACGACGCCACGTAACGCAAGATGCTTGCGTGATGCGTACGTAGCACCATTCCGCAGTACTAAAACTTTCTACTACAAACGAGCGCAAGCTCGGGTCGCGCGTGTGCACCAACGCTGTGGCTTGCCGTTTTTTGCTGCTTCGTCGTCGTTCGCATAGTTCCCTACAGCGTAGCCAACCTGGCGACTTAAGGCGTAGTCAGTATAGCGGGGTCGTAATACGGCTTCAAATGGCTCACATGCACAATTTCTCGGCCACGACGGCGCAAGTCATCAGACTGTGTCAAAGGCTCAATCTCATAATTGACTGGTGACGTACGGGCGAGAATGTGGTAGGGCCCGTGGTATCGTGCCAGTGATTTCGATGAAAGGCCAGGAGTACTCGGTGGAATCCAGAGCCAAACGAGAGCACCAGTCGTGAAAATAGAAAGATGTCGGTCTGTGTCAAGCCGTAGCTTCTGGTGGCCTTGGTCCTCGGTTGTCAGTGAACGGGCCAATCGTCTGCAATCTTCTGCGTACCTGGCAACATCAGAAATTGCAGTGTACTCAGAGGAGTCGGGCGTGTATGGGAGGATAGTGTCCAGCGTGCACGATGGTTTGCGTCCGTACAACAGAAAGAAAGGGGAAAACCCTGTTAACCCTGTTGTCACGTGCGTAGCGCTGTTATACGCATACGTGACGAATGGAAGGACAGTGTCCCAATTGGTCTGGTCTGAAGCTGTGTACATCGTCAACATGTCACCGAGAGTGCGATTAAATCGTCCTGTGAGGCCATTCGTCTGCGGGTGATATGCTGTCGTCATGCGATGAACCATGTTGCACTGAGCGAGCAAGGATTGAATGGCGTCAGACAAGAAAACACGCCCTCGGTCGCCCAAAAGTTCGCGGGAAGCACCATGGGAAAGAACGAAGTGGCGCAAGATGAAAAACGCAACTTCCCTCGCGGTAGCTGCGGGTAGTGCTGCCGTCTCCGCGTAACGCGTGAGGTGGTCCACGCCGACAATAATCCACCTATTTTCAGAAGACGACGTGAGAAGTGGTCCGTATAAGTCGATACCGACGCGGTCAAATGGACACGCTGGACAAGGCAGAGGCTAAAGTGTACCGGGAGGGCGTTGAGGTGGGGCTTTACGTCGCTGGAATGCAGTACAAGCACGTATGTACTTGCGGACAAGTGTGTACATGCCGCGCCAGTAGTACCGTTGACGTAGACGGTTGTACGTTTTGAGAGCGCTGTCGTGAGCGCTTTGCGGGTCGTTGTGGAAAGCAGTACAGATTTCCGAGCGCATGTGGTTGGGTATCACTAACAGCCACCTCCGACCTTCAGATGTGTAATTCCGCCGATAGAGGAGGTCGTCTCGAATGGCGAAATGTGTGGCTTGACGGCGGATAGTTCTTGAGACCGAATTAACTAACGGATCAGTCAGAAAGGCGAGGAGTAGGGAAATCCACACATCTTTGCGTTGTTCCGATGCCATGTCTGTGAAGTGGATTTGTGTTATGACAGCTGAAGAAGGTGACGAGGAGGTTGGGTCAGCCGGTAGCGGCGAGCAGGATAGCGCATCAGCGTCGGAGAGCTTGCGGCCGGATCGGTATACGACACGAATGTCGTATTCCTGTAGGCGAAGCGCCCAACGACCAAGGCGCCCCGACGGGTCTTTGAGCGATGATAGCCAGCATAGAGCGTGGTGGTCCGTGACGACTTCGAAAGGGTGGCCATAAAGGTATGGGCGGAACTTCGTCAAAGCCCAGACAATTGCGAGGCACTCTATCTCCGTGACGGAATTTTTTGCACTCGGCTTTCTTGAAAGCTTCTCATGAAATACATGTAATCTCATGAAATGCATGTAACACGATTTTCTTCTTACGTTGTTTTAGGCTTGGTTACAAGAGCCTGCTTTCTGAAAAATTTTATCTATGTTCCTCTTCTGCTCAGAACTTCAGGCATCGTCTACACTCAACAATGCAGCAGGCAGTCGCGCTTTCTGCTGCCTGCTTTTTACGCTGGCGCCGCGGATTTTCGGCTGCGCTAGCGAAATCAGCGCCACCGAAAAGCGCACAATTGAGGTTTTTCTGATGGCATCTGTCAGGCCAAATTAATGTACGTGTTGCGCGTACTCAAACACTCGAATTAATAGTGAACATTTGCAGGTGACTGACAAAAATGACCGTGCGATACTCTATTGAGGCCTGCGTTATTTGGGAAAGACACGCATCAAAAACTTTGCGTGTCTCTACAAAAGTAGTTTCATAATTCGATAGTTTTTTTTCCTTCCATTCGCCTGTATTTCTGTGTAGGATTCTTAATCTGCACTTTTATATATGGCACCATACGCAGCGAAGCGGTAATCTTGCGGAGTTCCGCTTGCTCCTCCCTTCATGCGCTGCGATCAGTTTTCTTCGAGCTGCTCCTCGCACGGGGTCGTCTCCCATTGGGGTCTATACAAACTTGAAAATATGCGACATTTCACATATTGTTTTAGTTATAACAGTTTAACAATTGTAACCAGGAAATGGACATGGGCCGGGCATGTAGTTCGTAGACAGGATAACCGCTGATCATTAGGGGTAACTAACTGGATTCCTAGAGAAGGCGAGCGGGTTAGTGGGAGACAGAAGGTTAGATGGGCAGATGAGATTAAGAAGTTTGCGGGTATAAATTGGCAGCAGCAAGCACAGGACTGGGTTAACTGGCGCAACATGGGAGAGGCATTTGTACTTCAGTGGACGTAGTCAGGCTTATGAATGATGATGATGATGATGATGATGATGATGATGATGATGATGATGACGACGACGACGACGATGATGATCATAATGAACCATTGTTTCTAACACAGCACTGGCCCTTTTAATGTGTTTTTATTGAACTGTGCTCGATTTTGTAGTTTCTATTCCAAATTTTCATTTTGTATTTTGTTTTTCCTGCTGTAGGGCTGTTAATTAGTCAAGCTGTTTTAAAATCGTGCAGCAGCACTTAATCCGGATTGTGCTCAACCCCGATTGGCGCTAATCGCGATAATAAAGGTGCCCGCGTGACACCGCTGCGTGGCATCGAGATGACGTCCTCCATGATGATGCTTGCAGGAACACTTGTGTTGATGCCAGTGGTCAATTTGCGCGTTTGACGAGCCTCGTCCGAGGATTTACCTGAGTGAATGTCTCACGGGAAAAAAAAATATAAAAAGGTGATTTCTTTATCTTAGTTCAGAGCATTACAGATTGACCAGGTGCAAATTTCAGCCACCGCACCAAAAACTGGACAAAAAGCAGGCGGTCACGTGGCGACAGCTGCAGACCAAGACGTTCCCAAACCCGGTGATTGCCAAACTCTGTTACGCAGAGCTTTATGCGTGGCGCTGCAAGTTTTGCGATGCCAGGACAACCCTGGAACACATGTTATGGGAGTGCAGCTATGGTGTCGTCTTCTTGCGACACTTCGTGCAACCACAGTGATGAACACGTTGGCTTACGCGTTAAAAAGGTTAACTGATTCGCAATAGCTACGCTGCGCGCTTTTTACACTAGACGTATAATGCTCGATGTTTCTGCAAAAATAATTTTGTGATTGCCTGGTTCATTTTGCCTGACCTATTCAGCCAGACGGGGGCTCATATACCTGTTTACAGCTTCGATGTTCTAGGCCATTCTAGCTTTGGTAATCCGGCAGAAACAATGTAATCGCTATTGACTCTCACACATCGGCTTATTTTGACTCAACGGCTGGAGTATCCGCAAGGCGGATATCTCGAGTTTCTCCGAACGAATGTCCATTTGCGAGATAGAGTTAGCCACAGACGTAAAGTTTAGGTTGCGTTAAGGATTACGTTCCGTAAAGATCTGTGCATAGGGTGCGTATACTTCTTTGCGTTATTGCATAACCGAATAGAATCTGCGTATGCACGGGTCTTTACGGCGTTAACGATTGAAGTTGCCGGACCAGATTTACATGCATACAGTGTCCCTTTAGGATATCTCATGTGATTAGCACCGCAGAAGGAGAGAGGAAGTAGAATTGTCATCTCTCTTCGTATGAACGTAACCTTGAGACGGAAAGTGTACACGGCGGAAAAACGGTACCTGCAATGGCAACGCGTTTTTTTTTTTTTTTTTTGCTGCAAAAGGCATTGCATTCAAACGCGGCCCTCCACCGACGAGGACTCGCGGCTCACGCAAAGCAAATGCACTGCATGCCTTCTCTGAAGCAGCGGCGGCTTTCGTCAGCTAATCGTGGCCTTTCCTCAGTCAGCTACAATTCCCAATTGACTAGAATTCCCGGCTTCGTGCGTCATTCATCATATAGTGATTGGTCAGTACACTGGCATCGGCGGCCATTCCCGTTTGTGCATGCAGAGAGCTCAGTGGTTTCGGATGGTGCACGACTATAGCGACATTATAAAGCCCCCCCCCCCCCCCAACCCCTGCCACCCATTCTGTACGCTTACCGAGCCCGAAGAAGCTTTCCACGCTTAGTTCCGTGCATAACAGTCGACTCTCAGCACATAAAGGAGTTCGTCAACACACTCCGCTTGTTATAAGCCTTCCCTAAGGGGGGGGGGGGGGCGTTTGTAATTGCACGCGCAGAAAATTATTAGACTTCTGTGATTATTTTCTCGAAGAAATAAAGTGTCCCATTTGCGAGGATGATGCGGTAGTGGTACGATAGCGCGGCCGGTGGCTAGGAGCGGCTTCGGCTGGCGGTGCACGCAATTCACGCGGTGGGAGAGGAGCGGCCACAATAGTGGCGCGCGTTTCCCACGGAAGCCGGAGCGTGCGGCTGCCGCCCATCGCGTGCGCACTCCTCTCCTGTGGCATGTGCCACTGGCGGTCCCATTTTCATACGGAGCGGATGGCATCTCTTTACTGCAGAACGCGCCACGGTATCTGGTATACGCGACAGCTTGATCGGAAGGACACCCCTAAAGCTTATTTTCAAGAAACCCTTTAGTTTTACACTGAAGGAAACAAATGGAACTGGAAAGACTCAATTTTTCTTTTTACGATGTCGTAGTTTGGACATAACAGGCAACTACGGTAAAAAGATAACTTGCCGCTGGCATGGATCAAACCTGCGACCTTCGAATAACGCGTCCGATGCTCTATCAACTGACCTAAAGCAACGGTCAACCCCCCCATCCACTTTATGGGGTATGCACGGGCATTAAAGCCTAGGAGAGTTAGCACCGCCAGTAGCCATGACGGTGAGTTTGGAACACTCCTCACCTCAAAGGCTAGGGTTCTCCCTAACATATGGCACAACGCTTGGGTAACGTATGGTATAGTCTAAACTTGTGTCTCAAGTAAGGCTCGGCATCATCAGGTGTCTCTACCAGCGTTGTCCATCACGCATACTTCTCCGGTAGGCGGCGGTAACCCACCAAAGCGCGAACAGTTGCTGCCGTAACGGTGATGCGATGTCAGCACACAACTTTCGATGTACAGCTGCTCCAAGCATGAGAGTGCTCCCTGCAGAGTGTCCACGTCAGCACACACGCGCGCCCACACCTCCTCTCCTCCCCTCTGGGCCGCCGAGTGACGCCGCAAATCACGCGGCCAGTCGCGCCGCGTGGTCGTGGGAAAACTCCGTCGGCCAGGGCTCGGCTGAGTGTTTGCGGTGCGAAGAGTGTCGTCGACGCCACAGGTGCCGTCGCTGCATGGGGTCGACACGTCGGTCGATGGACGCTTGTGCTTTACTTGCATTGGCTTGCCAAGATAGGCAGCTGAGCGAGCTTCACACGGACGTCTTCGTCATGGCAGACATTTCGCCTCCATCGAAATGCGAACGCCGGGGTCAAACCGCGTCATTCGGTTCACCACTGTACTAACGCGGCAGCCCTCAAGAACAGTGCATTCAAGAGTTCTCTGATTGCGGTGCACCGCTAGAAACGACATGCTTTCTTCGCGGCTATTCATGACGTAGATAAGCAGACGCAGTGGTTAACGCTTGTCCTGCTAGTAAGTCTCACAGCTGCCACCACCGTCGCTGTCCTGTCGTTTTCGATTCGGAACCAACGTGGCCGTATGCTATGGTCGCTTGCGTGCGAATGCCTTGGTCATAAACTAGCATGTTACGGGGTATTTATCGAGAACCCGTAGTAGGCAAACGAGAAATCTCTGCTATTCAATAAGAATACCGTCAATAAGTGCCTTATCTGACAATTATTCAATTAACCTGACGCAATTAAGCAAAACACAAAGAATGGTTGGGCTTGCTTCATGCGATAGTTAGCGTCATGCATTTGATTGCGTGTCATCAAGCGTGTTTGTAGGCATATTTTTATGTCCCGAAACCACTATATGATAATGAGAGATGCCGTCCGCAAATTTGGCCACCTGGTGTTCTTTAACATGCACTCACATCGCACAGTGCACAAGCCATTTCGCCGGCATCCAAATACGATCTCTGTGGCTGAAATAGAACCCTCAACCTTCTGATCAGCAGGCGAGCCCCGTAACCGCCGCTGGATGGAACAGCCTGCATAGCTGAGACTAAGGCATGCGTCCTATTAACAACAAAAATATAACATGACAAGTCACGCCACAAATCGTACCATACCAAACCGCATGAAAGAGAGAAAAGGAGAGAGAGAAGGTCTTCGAATTCAAAGAAGGCGCCATATATATAGTGGGTGCCCCCTACTTAACGTTTGCGTGGTGTGTGTGTAAAGAGAAAGTGGTTAACGATTTAGAGCACTCGGTACACTACTATGGGAGAGCTGACAGTCGTCCCTGACGTTTGATGGCAAATAATAAAGCAAAGTACAATTCTCCAGGCATGAACTTCGCCGTTGAACCTCCGGGTGTCTCCTGGTGACCTTCTTCTGTCCATCAATTTTATTTCTTCTCTCAACGAATATTTGAACCCCCATCGTCAGGCCAACCAAACTGTTCTCAGTGAAATAAAGCGAACCAAACACCCTTTCTCCACTCTGCTAACTCATTAGACGTGTTGATGTCATGGCGGGTTAAGGCGTGGTACGAACTCTTTTAAAAATTTGCTGACGGCGAAAGAAGCACCGAACCTGCAGGCGTCACATTGCAAGCTATCACCACAATCGCAGGTCGCGCGATGCCGCCTCGAAAAAGGAGATTTCATCCTCAGTGAAGCATCCTCACCAAGAAATTATTGCCGCGTGCTCCGACAAGGGGAGATACCATCGCCAACAGCACCCGTGCGAAACCGAAACTAAAATTGCGCGCACCGCGCTCCCCCGTAGTTGCCTCTTATCGTTTTGCGTTGCCTCACGTTGGGCACGCTCGCTAACGGATCGCCTCCTCTCCCAAATCGGCAAGTGCGGGGCGGCCGCCACGCTCCCTGGCCATTATGCGGCGGCTGCCGAAAAACTCTTCCCACGGTGGCGTGGGAAAGAGGCTCCTCCTGCCGCCGCCTGTGACGACGCGTGTCCCCCCGGTCGGCTGCTGCTGCTGCACGCGTGCGGCGACGACGGGATGGACGTCCCGGGAGCCAGCGGGGCTGGCGAGGAGGAGGCGACCGGCGCTCCGACACGTGCCCGCGACCGGGCTCAGCATTCGGGAGTCGCGCACGCGACCGAGCGGACGTCCAGCGCGCGCGCCTAGCATCTCCCGTGCCGTCGGACGCCCGCCCGAACGCTGTTGGTGCGACGCCGACGAAATGTTTTCGTTCGGCCATTCCGGGACGAGCTCCGGTTCCGGCAGTTGCCAGCTGCTGACCAGGAAGAAAAGACGAGGCGTGAGTACAGCATCCTTCCTCTTGTCTGAGATCAAAACTAATCGGCTACGTGCAGCACTCGAAGCTATCTTCGAATAACCCTTTAGACCCGTATTGACAAACCAGCCTGGGCCTTACCTCATGTTTCTGTGCCCTCTACATGTGTTATAAAGGTACAAAAATGGTAACGAGGTAAATTATTACAGTAACATTGGTTCATGAATACTGGGCCCACTTTGTACATCAAGCACAATTAGGGCTGAGGTAAGGCTGACGATGGTTTGTGAGTAGGGGCCGTAAGTTTCGAACATTTCTAGTCTGTTTCGCTTGGTGAATTCCGAGTTTGAAAATTTGTTTCCTGCCGCCCTCTATGCGTTATTAGGAATACTGTAAGAACACGGGTTAACCGGGGCTTGTACGTGCACTTCTTTACGTTACCATGTTACGTTTACCATGGAGCGCATCAAATCTCGCTTCAAGCGTGGGGAGCTAGCGCGATGCCATGTGTGGGACCACTATATACGCGATTTCTCCCGGAAGGTGATTTTTCTGGTGAAGGTAATACTAATTCCTTGCCCATGGAATGTCGACGAGTGACTGGTGCTGCTAGTTGTCGAAGAATACACGTCCACTTTTCGTTAAGTTGATTCCAGCGTCAATGCCTGTTCAAGAATATTTTTCATCTAATCAAAGCATCCTTTGAACTTGATGGTAAACTTGATTTGCGTGAGCGATTACGAGAGCCACGTCAGTTGGCAGCTTAGCGCCCTGACGGGAGCCCAACGTGTAACTGCATGTGGAGAAACGTGTAGACAATCGTGAGTGATAGAGAAGCAATGCATGTAATAAAGACAGCGCGCTGGAATTGGTATATGGGTCACGATTCAAGTGATGTGCGCCAGGAAATAGCAAGAGGAAAGCACAGGTGGGCTGGGAGGTTTTGCATTGTAGCAGATTGTGTTCGGCAATGATTATGATTATAACCAGTACGCGTCATATCTTCGTTACTCGTACGACGCAGGCCTTACCTGTGGCGTAACTAGGAGTATGTGTGTGGGCGGTGGTGTCACCCTCTCGATGCAAGCACACGCATTTATGAAACGTATACGTGACTCCACAGTTGCTAGCTCTACTTGCAATCATGTGTGATTTGCTGACGAGCATCGTTCTTCTCTGCAGATAATCGAGAAGAGACGCCGTGATCGGATTAACACCTCTCTGACCGAACTCCGAAGGCTCGTACCCACGGCATTCGAAAAACAGGTAAGCGTGCACGTTGTTGCGATTTCTATTCGCTGTGGAGATGCGGCGATTGGTGTCTTGTCCCTCACTGTGGACGCCGATCGCAAACGCCGTTCACCGCAGGACGAAACTTTTTCACTGACTGACTGTCGCACGTAGAAAGAACCACGTAACAACTCTGCACCTTTGACCGACGTATGCACTTCGCACGAGGGCGGACGTCTCTGAGCGTAGCTCTTCTTCCCAGGAGAGCCGCGCGCATTCAAATATCGCTTGAATGATCAATGTCAAATGCGGTCGATTACTACGAGCGATAAATATACTTCACAAAGTGGTCTTGCCAGCGCATATTAAGGTTTCACCTTCAAGCCCAAGGCGGCTAGAAGGTGAAAAAAAAATCCCGTGTGGCTATACCATCAGCAAAGTCATTGGATATTTAGAGTTCACAAAGGTAGTTCCGCACATTATTTATGCTTTGGGCGACGATCATGATTGTGATAAATTATATAGCTCAGCCATTCGTAATGAGTTGGCAGCTTTCAGTCGCCCACTTTTTCATGCTATTCACACGGTGTGACGCCTAGTGCAATCGTACGCTTTTGCCACGAAATTTCAGGTGTTTTGACGTGACTCCTCGCGCGAATTGACGACTCAACTGGGTCTTTTACAGCGTATTTATTTGAACCGAACGTTAGTCCAAATGGAAAACTGTCATTGGCACGCGCTCTTTTCAGCCCCTTCTTCATATTCTGTGTCGCTGCAGCCAGAACACGTGCGCCGATTTGTCCGGCTTGGGGCGCAGTAACTCTGGTAGGGGAGATAACGAGAAAGGCAGAGAAGAAAGGCCGAGAAATAACAAAACAGATAGATGGAAACATATATACGAAAATAGAGAGAAATAACATACAGTAAGACAGAAAGAGAAGGAAAGAGAGAGAACAAGATATAGAAATGAAAGGAGGAGGAGAGGGAAGAGAGAGAGAAAGGTAGAAAAAGTGTGAAAGGAAGAATTAAAAAGGGAGAAATAGAGACAAAAAATATGTGTAAAAACAAAGAGAAAGAGCAATAAATGAAGAAAGAAAAATAGCAACACTGAGTTCCTCAGACTTGGCGTTACTTTAGTGCCAAGCTGCCTTAATTCCTTTCTTTCTTTCTTTCTTTCTTTCACTTCTTTTTTTTTCATATCTACCTAAAGCACTGAAGTGAGTCTTGTGGAATATACTTCACTTCTACTCATAATGCTTGCATTCGAATCGCCCAAAACCCCGATTTTCATCTGACCTTTATTACATTATCAGGCGGGTGTTTGTGCCGCTGTATTGAAAGCACGCTTCTCATCTCAGGGATCTGCCAAGCTGGAGAAAGCCGAAATTCTGCAGATGACAGTGGACCATCTGAAGATGCTGCACTCGAAAGGTGAGGATGATGTTTTGTGTCGTTCTTTTCGGTTCCATCAGCAAGTGATTCCTTCTCGAGGAAATAGCACATGTACCATGCTTTGTCGCATGCCATTTATGAATAACTGTCGGTGAATGGGCCAAATCAATACAGCACGGTTTCAAGGCAGTCAGCATTCTACTGCAACAAAGATAATCTTGTATGTTAATTTGTATGGTAGACTTGATCGAAATGTGGGGTTTAACATCCCAAAACCATATGCTTATTAGACACGCCGTAGTGGAGGGCTCCGGAAATTTCGACAACCTGGGGTTATTTAACGTGCACCCAATCTGAGCACACGGGCCTACAACATTTTCGCCTCCATCTGAAATGCAGCCGCCGCCGCCGGAATTAGATCCCGTGACCTGCGGGTCAGCGTCCGAGTAACTTAGCCACTAGACCACCGCAGCGGGGCTGTACGGTAGACTTAGCGCGAATACCAAGACGAGAGAAATGCAGGCGCAACCTTCTCTCGTCTGCATGCAGGCATGATGCCCGTAGCACAGAGGTGGCACCGAACACGGCTTCATTGTATACGAAAGTCCGCAACAGCTAGTGTGTCGCAGTCATGTCGCTAATTGGGACGTCGCAGAATAGCAGAGAGCTCAGCTCTTTGTCATATTCTAGTCACTGAAAGGTGCTATATTCGGGGACAACTTTCTGCAGCAATGAAGGCAAAGCTACGGGTACGGAGCTACTGCACATGTTGTCTTCCGCGAAGTAGTCCTGCTAGACTCGCTTTTCGAATGACGGCCCTGTTCAAATAATACGACAGCATAGAACTTGCTACATCTGCTTTTGTGAGTGAACTTCGTCAGCTGCATTTGCGGGACGTCGGAATCGCTGAAGGGTGACGTGCACTCACATAAAGGCAAGGACGCCATTTTGACTATGAGGTGCACCTAAAACGTGCGACGTTTTCAGGCGTGCAAAACGCGAAATTACGCTTCATAAATCATAACAAACATTATTAGCGCCTTGGTTCGTTCAGTGTCTCACGGCATTCTGTAGAAAATTGAGGACCATCTCCTCGAAGGGAACACTGATGGGATTCGAAGCAGCAGGTGTGCGCATAGTGTTTGTTGACCCGGTTGAAACAGGCGTCGACGCGAGTGCTGGAAGAATGATTTGAATCGAAACTCTGTGTCGTGTTTACTCGAGTAAACGTTTGTTTGAAACGCAAAGACACGAAGGGTGGCTTGGGTTTCGTTGATTGATTGATTTATACGTGAGGTTTAACGTTCGAAAACTCTCATATGATTGTGAGAGATGCCGTAGTGGAGGACTCCGAAAATTTCGACCACCTGGGGTTCTTTAACGGGCACCCCAACCTGAGCACACGGGCCTACAGCATTTTCGCCTCCATCGAAAATGCAGCCGCCGCAGCCGTAATTTGATCCCACGACCTGTGGGCCAGTAGCCGAGTACCTTAGTCACTAGACCACTGTGGCAGGTTGGGTTGGGTTTCGTGTAAGTTTCATCGCACTTTAATGAGCCGAAAGAGTAGACAGATTTAGTTGCGCGTCTGCTGCAGCCGTACGGACACAGCCTCCCATTGCGAATGGCTGGCAGGCTGCGTCAGTACGGCTGCTGCGGACGCGCAACTAAATCTGTCTAGTGTTTCCACTCGACGTGCGGCCGAGCATTGCGGGTGGTGGAGAGGATGAAGCGAGAGAGCAGCGTGTTGCAAGCGGGCGGAGGGGCAGGCAGCTGCTGCGGGTGACGAAGAGAGTGACGTCAACGCGCCGCATCGTCTTGACCTACCTGGCACCACACCAACACCTGTGACGAGGATGTGCGGGACAACGTTACACAAGCTTGTCAAAGGGCTGTTTCGCATCTAAAATAAAGTAATGTTGTTTTTCATGATTTTCGCGCTGAAAACATTGACGCATTTGTGGGGCTATATTCTTCAGCGGTGGCACACGCCCACTTTGGTTCCGTAGCCTTCCCTTTATGGCCACAGAAAGTTGTGCCCGAGTAATGCTATAGTTTATTATTGCCTACGATGGTACATCCGATGCGAATAACCATCTCATACAAAAAGGAGGGGGGGGGGGGGCATAATCGCTTCACTTCGTGAAATGAAACACCGTCCACGTAACACAATTTTGCAGTGTCGCTGAGTAAAATTAAACGAATTAGCAGATTGGAAACTTGCACGATACGCGAGGACTGGATTCCCACGCTCTTTGCTCGTGAATTAAGGCAGTCACACCGCATTCGCAGGCTATATCGAAGGCCACTTCCCGATACACTTCGATGTTTTCCAACTGCTTTGTTGCGTGACGAAGCTGCGCCGCAAATATGGAATCGGCTCAGTTTTCCTGCTCTTCGCTGGCGCTCTAAATTTCGAGCCTGGATGGTGCAGAATAATAAATAGACAAATAATAAATCAGTTAGAAATTCAACTCACTTTTGGAGTGATCAGTGACGCCTTGTAGGAACAATGGAGGGCTTTACTGATCGGCGGTTAGGAATGATCAATAACGAGATAGTACAAGTAACGCTAATAATAATAATAATAATAATAATAATAATAATAATAATAATAATAATCGGCTTGGTTTTACGTGCCTTAACTACGACATTATTACAAGAGACGCCTTGGTGGAGGGCTCCGGAAATTTAGTTTGCCAAAGTTTCCTCAAGTAGCAGTCGAAGGTGCACGGGCCTCTAGCATTCCGCTTTCGTCAAGTACAACCGCCGCGGCTGCGATCGAAATTGCGAGATGAACTACAACGGCACAGTTTTGAGACAACTTTCGTTTTGCCTGTTCTAGCGTGTGCTCCAAATATGTATTCGTTTTGTAGGCGCTGGGGTGTTGGCAAATGGCAACAAGTGCTCGACTGCGTCTGTACCCTTACTGAAGTTGAAAACTGAAGTTTATTTGACCACAGTGTTTACATTTTTTACACTCGTCCATGTAACAATATGCAGTGTGGAATGCGAGAAAAAAGCTGTGATATAGACACAGCTTTACTATAGCCCCAGCACTGCAAGACAGAAAAAGCATTCGTGAATAGACACAAGTAAATACGTGCATAGTTTGAATTTTATTTATACAGTCGTTGCCTGCGATGAAGAGGTCGAAAGGCAAGTGCGACTGACAGAGCTCCCTTCTACCCTGACATTGCTCGAGGGTGGACGTAAGCAGTAGAGCAATGCAAAGACAACAAAGATGCTCTAAATATATGCAGCAGGCAATCAAGTGTAAACGAAGTTAAGGTAGTTAATTTTTATACATGCAATAGTACAATGCTCAACAAGGAAAAATTTATAATGCTAATCAGCTAGGTTATGAACACAGTATAAACTAATAGGAAAAAATTGTGAAAACGATTTTAAGCGATATCAAAAATGTGAGAAAAAGCGCATAGCGTACAAAGGGTGTCAAGAGGTAATTATTAGTACACTAATACCCGTGTCCCACGGGCATAGAAAATGACATTCGGTAGCGAAGGCATTTAGTTCCCGTATGACATTTGCTTCGGCGGCGTTGCTACACGTCCAAAGCAAATGACATTTGGCTTGATGATGTCGATCGCAGCACCTCCTCGTGAGCATTGGGTGAGTAGCAAAAAAAAATTAAACAAGCGTTTACAAGCTTCATACACATCAAATAATAAATAAATGTATAAATAAGCATATTACGCTGCCGTCAGACTTCGTATGTTACTTTGTTTCTCGACGTTTCAACCGACCATGTAGCAACTTAAGCCAAAGCTAGTCAGATCCGCAGCGTACAAAATGGCGCCTGTCGCATTTATTTTACAGCGTCTACCAGATGAAAATAAGTTTTAAGCACTTGTTTAAGTGATTTGTGTGAATAAAATACGCAAAAAGTTCCGTTCCAGTCGAACCAAATGTCGTTTCATACAATTCCTTCATCAGCTTTGCCGTTGAGAGTGCGCATTTCTTAGTCGAATGAGTTCTGGCGATGGCATTAGGTGACGAACGGCATTTGGGCAAAATCCATTTCGTTCATCCGCGTGGCACCACGCGAATGACATTCAATCTGAAGGCGTTGAGAAGTGAATGCTATTTTCTCTGCCCATGTGTACAAAAAGAAATAACAAAGGTATAATAATGATATCGTTCCAAAACCACGGCTTGTGAATGAGAGACGCCATAGAGGGCTCCAGTAATTTTGACCGCCTCGTGCTCTTTTGACGTGCAATAAGTACGCGGGCCTTGAGCGTGTATAAAAAAAGAAAATGCGTAAACAATCGAACTCCTCTCAGAAGCACAAAAAATATAAAGAAACAATATCAAAACGAAAAAAATATTTGAATCTGCGGATTCTTATGCTACTTTTTTCGCTTCGTTTTTCTTTCCTTTTGGTTTATGTCAGTAAGAAAGACAAATAGATGATTGGATACGTCCTGTTGCGAAAGAAAACGCGATCCCTCTAATGAAAAGCTCAGCGTGTGTGGCAGTGCTTGTTCGACACCGAGGAGCCTTCCAATAATTACAGTGACTAGTATACAGATCTAGACGAAGTGCTGCGCTGTGAGCATGCTATGACGGCAATATTGTTATTTTGCTTTGTTCATTGAAGCTAATCCTACAAATGTTCATTGAGCGAGTAAGTTGGCGTCTCATTGAGCTCACTTAAAAGGTGATTTCAGATTTCGAAACAAGACTATAAGAAAAAAATCACAGCATATCCATGGCGTGAATGATGATGAGTGGGCGAAGCTCCGGAGGAAATTATCGATAAGCCGTGAGTCTTCCGCGTAATTCGCCCAGTCGATCATCATTCAAGACGTGAGAAACGCTGTGTGTCGTGCCGCTTGGGCCTCCCGCTCTCATACGGCAGGATCTTGTCGGCGCCACCGCGCAGCTTCACGGCATGCTTGTGCCTCGCGCGCTCGCCCATCGGGGTTCCGTCTTCGAGCGCGAGCCGCCGTCGCCTTGCGCGCACGCCGCTCTGCAGCCTTGCCCATCCGCGGACCTTCTGAACGCGCGCGTGCGCCAAAACGGCTTTTTATTTTACTACTCCGCGCCCCTTAGCGTACAGCGCCGCCGACAAACACGCGATCGCCAACGTATTCGTGTGACGTCATTTCTATTTTCTTGCGCGCTCGCACATAAGGGTTTCGTCTTCGAGCGCGAGCCACCGCCGCCTTGCGCGTATCATACTAGAAGTAATGTCATCTATTTTCTTGCATTTTCAGCGTATATGCCTTCGTTATATGTGCAAGTACCACCCTCTAACGACCGCTTCAAGACCTAACGAGAAGTGGCTACATACACTATACGACGGGACGCACGACCCACGCCTTAAGAAGCTTCGCCCCTGAAAACGAGCATGTCAAAACTGTTGACTCCCTACAATTTTCCCACATAGACGGCTCTGAAGTCAATAATCGAGAAAAGTTAGTTCGCTAGTTTTCTTAGTTGGTTATTTCTTTGTCACTTTAGCTGCGGCAAAAAATATCCGCCTAGACGTAAAGTTTAGCGCGAAGACGAAAACAGGAGTTTTTATTTTAAAATCTGTGATTTCTAAAAAAAATACAACCTGTGAATTAAGTTGGACAACGACAAATTATGCCTAGATTTTGCCTACTAGTAATATATTCGCTAACGTTTCCTCTTATTGACAGTGTCTATAGGTGATCGACGTGTAAGAACTACTCAATATATACATATATATATATATATATATATATATATATATATATATATATATATATATATATATATATATATATATATATATATATATATATATATATATATATATATATATATATTAATGTCACCTTGCAAGTGACCCACCGCGGTGCCCTAAGCCCTAATGGTCATGGTTCTCGACTGCTGAGGTCGTGGAACCGAATCCCGAATGTGATGTGGTAGCCGCATTTTCGATGGAAGCAAAAATGCTCGATGCTGTGTACTTAAATTTGGGTACACGTAAAGAACCCCGTGGTGGAAATTTCCGGAGCTTTTCACTTCCCGGTGTCCTTCATAAGCATATCTTGGCTTCAAGAATTATCATTAGTTCTTATCTCTTTTAAAGTTTTGCAGGATTTGATCATATATAGCCTTGGCGTGACGCCGGCATATATTGCACCGGCTGTTGGATCTCTCGTGGCGTCTCTCGGAACATTCGCTCAGCGGCAGCGAAACACTTGTCGCAGGCTGTTGCAGGAAAAAAAACTTTAAAAAAAGCGCCCTATTCCCTTGCGATGCATTTTAATGCCGCGGAGTCGCCTATAGACTGGAGCGCTTTCCCACGCTTGATCCGCTCCTCGGTCAGTGTGCGTAGCGTGTGAGTTTTCGGGTTGCGTGCGTGCTCGACCACTTCCTTGAGAACGCCGCCGTGCAGATAAAAGAGAGGCGCCTGACCGTAATTGGGTCTTCTGTTCCTCGAGCTGAAGGAGAGAGGAGGCTCAAGCCACTGTTTGTCGCGGTTCAAAGAGGCCGCTACTCTCGACCTCACTTTGGGGGGAATTAGTACAACCGAGCTTATTCCGTCCTCCCGAGTCCGTTCTTTCGAGAGCCTGCTAATCAGTATGAAATTGTTGAAAACTGGCTACCAGGGAATGCAAATAAACATGCATACATGAACGCGCGCTGGGTTCCCCTTCGGGGTGGGGCGAAGGTTCATCGCTGCGTCCCCCTCTTCGTGTTAGGTCAATGTATGCGGCGGACTTTGGGCCCCACCTCCTGAGTGACAAAGACCCCCCCCCCCCCCCCGTGCTCACGCCTATGCACGTATACACAAAAAGAATGACGTTGTACGCATGGGTGAACGCTGTACTTTTCAACCGTGCTTTATTGGAATTTACGTTGCTGCACTCGACTTCTCACGCATGTGAATTGCTCTCATGTGTCACGTGGCGTGGGTAGTGACTGCAATGTGCATTCGCGAGAATTCGGCGATGCAACTTACAATAAAGCACAGTTGAAGGTGCAGACCGTGCGTGTTCTTTTTGTGTATTCGCTGGTACTCCGTCTTCACGAGGCAACAACTGGCTGAACTGCTAGATGGCGAACTGGTCGAGCATGACGGCTAAAGATTGCGCTTGTAAATCGGCCTGGTTGAGCACAACCGAGCTTTTTGAAGTCTGAACACCTTCAGGAGTGAGGAGGCCCGTATATAATGTCACCATCAAGAAATAGCGACAAATGCCTGCGCATCTGTCGGCTCTGGTCCCTAAGGAAAAGTTGCTGTGGGATCCTTATGTTAATCACACATGCTTAGCTGCCTTGCGCTTTATTGGTATACCACAATAATCATGTCCTTCCTACCAAAATCAAACTTTTGCTTGTTCAATCTCTGTTTATGGCACGGGTTATATTATTTCCAGCTTGTTTGGGGCACTGCCACGTTCACAAATTTAGAAAAGGTTTATATTCTACAAAAAAAAGAAACTTTACGCCTCATTTAAGCTTTACCCAGAGATTACGCTTCTGCGCAGCTCTATCAGATACTGCTATTCTAAAGGTATTTAGCCTCTATAAATTAACCCGAATTCTCCGATGTAAACACGAAATAAAAAAAATATATCCATGATTAACGAAATGGCAGAACTAGCTGAATACGTTCCTATATATATATCCTTTGAGGTTGATGGAAAAATTTAAGGTGAAGTCCTCTCACACTAATCACGGTGCCCAAATGTTAAGAAATACTTTACCCTCTGTTTTAAATGTTTTAGCACGAAGTGATGTTGACATTGATGTGTGTTGTAGGTTATGAGCTTCTAGCGTTTTTCTAATTAATCTTGCATCTGGTACGTGTTTCAAATGTAAAGTAGCCCTTCACAATGTATTCTGAGTGCTTTTTTTTTCAAATGCTGATGACTCTCTGCATGTAACAGATGTTTTTTTTTATTTCTTTTTATTCCACAAAATGTGTGTACTGCGACTGCGTGAGGCTGGACTGTAACCGGCTAGGAAGCGTAGTCAAGCTCTGTCGAGCTTTTTCTTCCCATGCCCTCTGTTCTTCGAAGTAGTAAATAAATGAAAGGAATGAAGGCGCGCACTAAGCACGCGATATCGCTATCACGTTCAACTTAAGAACCGACTATTTTTTTTTAACCCTTTCGGATTATGGTCCTCGTCAGAGTATACGGGATGCTGCTCGCGTGCTCTTTATATGATATGCCCTCGTGCACAGGGCAAATTAGGTATTGACTATAGGAGCCGAACGAGAACACCTCCAATCGGTGCCCGTCCGACACTCACTTCTTGTGGGTCTGTCCTGTTCTCGCGATGGTATTGGAGAAACACAAGAGATGCAGCATTACCTCACTGGAGGGAGACATGCACCGTGCCGCCCCCTCAGGCCGACGTCAGGCGAACTGTCAACCTTTTATAGAAGCTTATGCTCGAGGTCAGCTTGTCCAGCAAGCTATGAACGTATGGTTTCTCGTATATTTTTTCCCAGTATAGATAATTGAATTTGCTTTAAGCATGCACTGAGCCATCTTGTTAACTTTTTTCTCTCCCTCTTGTTCTTCTGGCGGCAGGTGTGGATGCATTCACGTTTGACCCGCACAAGTTCGCCATGGATTACCACTCCATGGGCTTCCGTGAATGCGCAAGCGAGGTGGCCCGCTACCTAGTGGCCATTGAGGGCATCGACCTGCAAGACCCGCTTCGGCTGCGCCTCATGAGTCACCTGCAGTGCTATTCGGCACAGCGAGAGCTGGCCGCCAAGTCGTCCTGCTGGAGTCCAGCGAGTCCAGCGGCTCCTCACTACCCGACCTCCAGCGGCTCTCCCCAGGCGTCTCCGGCCACAGCGGTGGTGGAGCAGTACGCCTCGGGAAACGAGCCGCCGCGGCTTGAGACCAAGGGCTTCCGGCAACACTTGCCCGTGGCCACCAGGACGACGCACATGCCCCTCACGCCCCCGACGGCGAACGTCATGTTGCCAACTGCGGCGACGCAACAGGGGGGAAACCAGTACTTCCACGGCGTCGCTGCCGCCCATTTCTCTCCCATGACTCCCCCGACGTCGTCGACGACGTATGGCTCCGACCTGTCCCCGCTTTCTGGTTCCGGCGGCGTCAAACCGTACAGGCCATGGGGCAGCGAGATCGCCTACTGAATGCTCGAAATTCCGTGTCCGCCTTCGCGGCTGCTTTCTATAGGACAAAGCCTGCGGGTCTCCTCCTTCACCGTCCTATTCCTGTCAATAGCCATCGGACGTCGCCGTGAACCAGCAAGAGCCTCGCTCGATCAAAGCCATGTGCGAAGTTCTCAGAAATACTTTGCTCACATTCATGTTTCGCCGGGCGGAAACCTCAAGTGTGGCACAACAGCAGTTTGAGAGGTGAGGCTCGAAACTGGCGTCGACAGCAAGCAGACGCCGAAAGCCAGCGTCCCGACGATCTTGAGCGTATACACTCTGTGGAGAGATCATCAGACAATACTTCATGCAGCGAGATGTGTGAACTGAGGACATGGTTATCCGGTCTCGTGCGTGTTGTACTAGTCCGCAAAATGTCATACATGTGAACTTGGCGAGAACGATGCTTGTCAGGCGAGTGCACCTTTTCAAAGGAAGAAAAAAATGCGTTTTCATGGTGCCAGACAAGGGAAGCCGAAATGAAAAGCTGTAGTCGCGAGAGTACTCAACCATTTGTGGCCCAAATGGTTGAAAAGTCACGCACCACCTCGTGGCAGTGGGTGAGAAAAGCTTTGTAGTGACTGCTTTTGACACAACACGTTCATGCTTGACACAAGCACCCGCCCAAAAGCTGTCAATGCCAAGTTTTTTTCCTGCCACTATTGAGAATTGTGGAAGATTTAGGCACGAATTTTCATCCTAATACCTGTGATATATTTATTTTCAAGAAGACTCGAGCTCGCGGTGAAAGAAATCGGTCCTAAGGGAGCAGCCAGGGTATAAATAATCTGCTATTTGCTAGTCAAATGTGTACAAACCGCAGCTATAAGCGAAAGACCATTATTTATCTCCGTAACATACCTGAAGTTTACGCAAACACGCAGTAGCCGAGTAATAAAGGTTTTATATGTCAGCAATCGCGCTGGAACCCTGCAGTGCGGCACATAAATTATTCTTCTCAGCGTACGCTTAGATGAATAATATTCTCACGTGAGAATCGGGCAAGTCCACAATTAGCTGTCGTTTTTTGTGCAGGGCTTGTGGCTACTAGAGCAGGGCCTGTCACCTCTCTGGCTAAGACGGCACATACAGTCACTGCATTTTCAGAGCTAGTTAATTTTCCTACCACATTTATTGCGCTGTGATAACGGCAACCGTTCAGCGCACGTTTTCCCAAGTCCTAATAATAGTTAATCAGTGTGGTACTTCGTGCGGTCAGCTTGGATATCCCCGACGAGAAATCTAGACAGTCAGCAATCAGATATACAGAGGATGAACTTGAGTGCATGTTTATTAACACAGGCATATTACTATCGGTGAACGATTATCTTAGAGGCTGTGGATATGTGAGGCCGAAAGGATGCACATTTGAACAATTCCTCTCATTGAGCTGCCTCATTAGTATTTTCTGGCCGAGCTATATTGCACTGGCACCGGTGCTTCGAACCACCACATGTAGTGTGACCTCACTGGCACCGTCGGTATGACGACCAACCGCGTTTCGAGGCTAGCCAATGAAATCGTGCAGAGCGGCAATAATAGCGCTTTGAAAATGTCGTTTAACTGCGGTCAGTGCACGTGTTCGTCATTATGCGATGTGGAAAGGTGACGATAATGTTTTGGTCTAAAGTTCAGACACCAAACTCGGTGAAGGCCGTTGTCTTGCATTGATAGTGCCGTAAAACATTAAAATGGAGCTGCAGAGCGTGACTTGACGAATTCGTGATGCCACAATGCAAGGCGTGACAGTCCGCCGCGTCTCCTCACTGCACGCCCAAAGAGTACATGTACACGTTACAGCGCGTTAGGCGTGCACATGACGCGTCGTAACGTCTGGTTAGGGCTTAATTCTACGACAGGTGTAACTTTCTGAGAACGCCGTGAAGATAGTCATCTTTTAAGAAGTTACTTTTCAAGGCAGTGAGAAGAGATATGTCAAAACACAGCCATCCGCTGTTTTTGTGTTGCCTGCACTGCTGCCCACTCGTTGCAATCGGGGGCCACGAGCAAGGTACATGCCTCTTAAAGATTTTTCTTTGTGAGTGAATCGCAGATCGCATTTGGTATTACACAAATTTCGAGCGTTTCGACTGCTTGGATCTCACGAGCTCACTCAGTGTCTGGAGCGCAGGCATCGTGCAGTCGACTTTTCCTGTGTGACTTCAGAGGCCGAACACATGGCCTAGTGGAGAAAAAAAATGAAATGATGAGGCAGGGTCACTGAATATTCCTCCATGCATGAATGGCCGGGCCTGGCCACTCGTATACTCGTTGCAGCGCGTTGCTTTTTGACGCGGTGGTCACGTGATTAGGGCGCGCGGCTACCTCTGGGGATGTGTGGCTACGTGAAGTTGCGCGCGCTCTCCCTTGATAGCCAGGGGGTGCGGCACCCGTCGAAAATCCACGCGCTGCAACGGGTGCATGCATGGGGTCAGGCCTTCATGGCCGGGATACACGGGGGGCGCCAACGCCGGTGAACTTACAGTCCATGCCCTTGTCTTCGGAATTTCCAAAGTCTCAGAAACAAAAACCCGTATCCGTTCTTAATACCTTGTTTACTGGCGGTCCCTGATCTTTGTGAAAAAATGACCGCCGCCTATCGCGTATTTTTGGGAAATAGGCTACGTATATTTACACAAAGCTCTTTCGCTGCAATCGTCCGTGTGAGTGAATTTCAAACAACCTGAATGCTGAATGGAGCTAGAGAATGTGGCCAGCAAAACCTTCGCGAATTTAGCCTCAATTACGCAATAAGTGTGTTTCGCATGTCTCAGCTGATGAGCTAGCTGAGAAGCGCCTTTGTCCTCGAAGTTGCCCCGAAAGAAATATTTTTGTAGCAGATTATAGCACTGCTAATGGTTTTGATGAATAAACAACTCTAGTCTTCTATATATTGTTGCGAATGTATTTACTACTTTAGAGTAGAAAAGTACTCCAGCAGTCAAGATGGCAGCCGTTGTGTATTTCGAACAGCCCAAAAACGTCGTCGTCTTCTTCTTCGCACCGCCCGCATAGCTGCATAGCCGCGAACCCGCAACATCGACCTCCGGCGGCGAAAAGCGCCGACCCGGCGCTTGTTAGCAGGTGTTGGACGAGATGTACGGCTTGAGGCGAGCGACGTGGACGATGTCGGAAGATGTGGAAGGTATCGAAGGGTTTAGAGGTGCTATTTCATAGGTAACATCAGTTACCTGCCGTAGCACACGATAAGGTCCGGAATACTTGGGTAGAAGCTTTTCAGCCAGACCAACATGTCGCGACGGAGTCCACAGAAGAACGAGGTCACCTGGACTAAAGTGGACGTCCCGATGGTGGCTGTCATAGCTACGTTTCTGACGGAGCTGCGAGTCCGAAAGGCGCTGGTGGGCAATCTGACGGGCTTTCTCCGCGGTGCTAATAGCGCGGCGAGCATATGCTGTGGACAGGTCGGTAGGGTTGGGTACAAGCGTGTCGAACGGCAATGTCGGGTCTCTTCCATACAAAAGGTAAAAGGGAGAATATCCAGCAGTGTCGTGGCGTGAGCTATTGTAAGCGAAAGTGACAAAGGGTAGCGCAATGTCCCAGTCACGATGATCCGTCGACACGTACATGGCGAGCATGTCAGTGAGTGTGCGATTCAGACGTTCTGTGAGGCCGTTTGTTTGAGGATGGTAGGCCGTCGTAAGCTTGTGCTTGGTTGCACAAGAACGAAGTAGATCGTCAATTACCTTAGATAAAAAGTAGCGACCGCGATCGGTGA
Source organism: Rhipicephalus microplus (assembly GCF_043290135.1). Taxonomy (NCBI): domain Eukaryota; kingdom Metazoa; phylum Arthropoda; class Arachnida; order Ixodida; family Ixodidae; genus Rhipicephalus; species Rhipicephalus microplus. The sequence continues at coordinate 7,771,456 of NC_134704.1, read as the reverse complement.
CCAGTTGACGAGGAGCACCATGATGTAAGATGACGTCTTGAATCAAAAAGTCGGCGACATCTGTAGCGCAGCTGCTTGGAAGAGGTCTCGTAATTGCGAAACGGGTCGAGTAATCTATGGCGACGGCGACCCACCTGTTACCGTCGGTAGAAAGAGGGAAAGGGCCCAGCAGGTCGAGGCCGACACGATAGAAAGGCTCGGCAGGTACGTCGATCGGTTGAAGGAGCCCGGCGGGGTGTACCGCTGGCCTTTTGCGGCGTTGGCACGACTCACAAGACCTAACATAACGTTGTACAGAACGGTAGAGGCCGGGCCAGAAAAAGCGTCGGCGGACACGGTCGTACGTTCTGGCAACACCAAGGTGGCCAGCCGTTGGTACATCATGTAGTTGCTGAAGTACGGTCGAGTGCAAATGAGTGGGTATTACGAGTAGTAGTTCGTTTCCCACATGGTGCATGTTGCGGCGGTATAAAATGCCGTCTATGACAACGAACATGCGAAGCGAACTGTCTGTACAGCCTGTGTTCAGGCGGTCGATTAGCTCGCGTAGGGACGCGTCACGCCGTTGCTCACATCCCATGTTGCCGAAAGCAGAGAGCGAGGAAATACAGATGGACGCGTCGTCGGTTACTAGATCTGGAGCGTCAACGGGGTACCGAGAGAGGCAGTCGGCGTCTTGGTGTAAACGGCCAGACTTGTAAACCACTGTGTATGTGAATTCCTGGAGGCGCAGAGCCCAACGAGCAAGGCGCCCCGTTGGATCTTTGAGGGCTGAAAGCCAGCATAGAGCGTGATGGTCAGTGGTAACTGTGAAAGGCCGGCCATATAAATAGGGGCGGAATTTACCAACTGCCCATACAAGCGCCAGGCACTCGCGTTCCGTAATAGAGTAATTGCGTTCGGCAGGAGAAAGGAGCCGGCTGGCATACGCAAGAACTCGATCGTGACCGGATTGACGCTGGGCTAAAACCGCGCCAATACCGTAGCCACTAGCATCAGTGCGGACCTCGGTTGGAGCAGACGGGTCGAAGTGGGCGAGAATCGGTGGCGTGGTCAGAAGTGTTATGAGCTGGGAAAAGGCCGTGCCTTGATCAGGACCCCACTCAAATGGTACATCTTTCTTCAAAAGATCAGTGAGGGGGCGTGCGATCTCTGCGAAGTTTCTGACAAATCGTCGGAAATATGAGCATAGGCCCACAAAACTTCGAACGTCCTTGACACAAGTCGGTACAGGAAAATCCAGGACAGCTCGGACTTTGTCGGGATCGGGGCGGATGCCGGAGGAGTCAACGAGATGCCCTAGAATAGTAACTTGGCGATGCCCAAAATGGCATTTCGAGGAATTAAGTTGGAGCCCAGCCTCTCGAAATACTGAAAGAATTGAGGAAAGGCGCTCGAGGTGAGACTTAAAGGTTGGGGCAAACACAATCACGTCGTCCAGATAACACAGGCAGATAGACCATTTAAAGCTGCGCAAAAGCGTGTCCATCATCCGCTCGAACGTTGCCGGCGCATTGCACAAGCCAAACGGCATTACCTTGAATTGGTAGAGACCGTCAGGCGTTACAAAGGCGGTCTTCTCCCGGTCGAGGTCGTCCACGGCGATCTGCCAGTAACCGGAGCGTAAGTCTATCGAAGAAAAATAGGTTGCGCCATGAAGGCAGTCCAGGGCATCATCAATACGAGGAAGCGGGTAGACATCCCTTTTGGTGACCTTGTTTAAATGCCGATAGTCCACGCAGAAACGCCAGGTATTGTCCTTCTTTTTAACTAAGACTACAGGGGACGCCCACGGACTCGATGAGGGCTCTATGATGCCTTTTGTGAGCATCTTATTCACCTCCTGTTGGATAACTTGGCGTTCTGATGGTGACACTCGATAGGGACGCCTGTGAATTGGAGCTGCATCACCGGTATTAATGCGATGTTTGACTTGCGATGTTTGACTTATGGGCCTACCGTCAAAGTCAAATATGTCCGAATAGCTCGTGAGAAGATCAGTGAGGTCTTTGACCTGAGACGGCAAGAGGTCTGAGGCAATCATCTTAGTTACATTGTTGAGCCGTGTAGATTTGGCTGCGTCGGTGCTATGCGGGTTCGGCGAGGCGACTGTGGCCAGTTCACGTGACACTGATGAGATCTGGCACTCGTGTGACGGTGAAAGAGTGGCGAGAACAATGCCTTGTGGTAGGATTTGAGGGCTGAGTCCGAAGTTCAGAAGAGGAAGGCACGTCTTGTTCGCTGTGACAGTTAATATGGTGTACGGGGAGGAAACGTTGCGGGCCAATAAAACACCGGGAGAGGGAAAGACCACGTAATCCCCATCCGGAACACTGGGATATGGTTCAACTGTGACACAAGTTAGGGCTTGGGGTGGGAGGCGAACAAACTCAGCGCACGAAAGCTTGTTCTGTACCATCTTCGACTCTTCGGTGGCCGCAGGCAAGTCAAGTTGCACGACGCCGGCTGAGCAGTCAATTACAGCGGAGTGGTCGGACAAAAAATCGAGTCCAAGGATGACGTCATGTGGACAGTGAGCGAGAACATGGAATAGAACGGACGTCTGGCGGTCGGCGAATCTCACACGCGCGGTGCACATTCCGAGCACAGCCGGGGTCGCTCCACTAGCGACACGTACAAATAGGGACTCTGGCGGCGTAAGGACCTTGTTTAATCGTGCACGGAGGTCAGAGCTCAGAATTGAAATATGTGCGCCGGTGTCAATAAGGGCAGTAACAGGAAGGCCATCCACTTCTACATCAAGCAGGTTCTTGTCCGTAGTCAAGGTCAGCAGAGGGTTTTCAGGTCGGGAGTCCAATGCAGCGTCACCTCCGGGAGCTGCATTGCTCAGTTTTCCGAAGAAGGGCGTCCACTAGGGTGGGGCGACGAATAGCGGCGGTGCTGAGGTGACCTGGAGCGACGGTCATGCGGGGACGGCGAACGGCTGGACCGGCGGACTGGTGTCGCAGGAGTGCCATTGTACGGTCCATCGTCACGAGCGCTGTACTGCAGGGGCCGGTGGTTGTCGTCACGTCGATAGCCAGGAAACGACCGAGGTGGATACGTGCGGAAACGACAGTAGCGGGAGATGTGTCCTACACCATGACAATGAAAACATATAGGCTTGTCGTCCTGTGTCCTCCACTGAGCAGGATCACGATAGCGGCGGAATCTTTCTGGTGCAGGAGAAGGCGCTATGGTACTGACCCGAGGTTCCGTCAACGAACACACAGGCTGCAGCCCAACGTTTGCCAGCTCCTCTCTCACGACCTGTTGGATCAACGAGATCGTTGGTCGATCATCAGATGGGCGGGTCAGAAAAGACGGAGACGCGGCCTCGATTTCTCTACGAACGATGCGAACCACACTTTCGTTGTTATGTGGTTGACTGCATGGCGGCTGAAGGTCCTCGCAAGATGACGTAGCGGCCGTGTTCGGAAGTCGCAAGAAATTCTTGGCGACCCGGCGACTCTTCAGCTCTTCGAATCGGCGGCACTCTTTGATGATGTCATCAATGGTGGAACAGTCTTTGGAAACCAGTATGTTAAAAGCATCATCTGCAATGCCTTTAAGTAAATGGCTTACTTTGTCTTCCTCGGACATGTTGGGGTCGGCACGATGGCAAAGGGCGAGAACGTCAAGGATGTAGGTGACATATGATTCGGTCGTAGTTTGTGCCCGACCAGAGAGTTCTTTAGAAGCGGCCCGCTGGCGTCCGACGGCCTTACCAAACAGGTCACGAAGCTTCTGTTTGCAAGTATCCCAGCTGGTTATGTCCGCTTCATGAGCCTCGAACCACGCGCCAGCTGTTCCGCAGAGATAGAAGCCAACGTTGGCGAGCATCATCGTAGGGTCCCACCGGTACACTGCTGCAAACCGCTCGAACTTCGGAATCCAGTCGTCAACGTCAACATGGTCGGTGCCGCAGAAGTTGCCAGGGTCGCGCGGTTGCGTCAATACGACCGGCTGTACAGGCTGCGCCGGAGTCGCGGCTGAAACAGGAGCGGCAGAATTGGTTTCTGTTGCCATGGTCGGGCAGTCGAGAACACGTCCGCTTCGAAGTTCCGTCTTGCGTCGTACCCAGCGCCACCACCAAAATGTTGCGAATGTATTTACTACTTTAGAGTAGAAAAGTACTCCAGCAGTCAAGATGGCAGCCGTTGTGTATTTCGAACAGCCCAAAAACGTCGTCGTCTTCTTCTTCGCACCGCCCGCATAGCTGCATAGCCGCGAACCCGCAACAATATGATTGTCCTGTCGTCTTACGCATCTGCTTTGCATACAGACGGGATGTAAGGAACTTGTTGTCAATTACAACAATCCTGTGAATATTAATAATAGATAAAGTTTGACGCAGAAGTGAACCGGACGCAATGCGAAAAGGTTCTATGTTTATTCTTGCATTCATGAAGGCGTTTGAAATACGAAAAGTTTCGTCAAGTCCTCTGATCATCCATGATCAAACGAGTGGCAATAGTAATGTAATCCATATTCCTGATGACCTGATCTCAAAAAATGTTTCATCAAGTTTGCAGGCCACTTACAGTATCGCGACGATTTACTTGTAAAATCCTTGCAAACTGTTTCTGAAAGACGCCCTAAAAGAACTCTACGCACTACGAAGTTGTTCTCGCAGGTTCGTTGCTGTGGAATAAGGGGTTCCAACATTAAATTTAACTAATAAAGAGGGGCTCACCATTTCAATTCACTGAAAATAAACGGCAAGTTATAGGCGACTATACTGCTGGAGTTCGGAGTGTGTGAATTACGGTGTGTCGGTGTGACGTTAAATTCATGCGAATAAACAAAAATTTTCTCAAAGTAAGGGTGGCTTGTTGGCCTTGTTGGTGAAGCGTGTTCATAGGGGTAAGCACGGCACTGAATTGACGAGGACGGCACACACACAAGATTGTTTCAACAAGTGCTTGACAGAATTCTTTATTTCTACCATGTACAATCTCGCTGACGGAGCACAACCGAGAGGCGGCTTAACTGTTTCGTTGCCCAACGTGATTTATGGTGTATGGGAAGCAGCAAAGGAAAACAGTTAACAAACGAAAACATATTATTTGTGCAGAATAAAAACAGTATATAATAGCCTGCAAAAAAGGATACAAGAATTGAACGTGAGGATCAATAAATTAGTTTTCTTATGCACGCATACATCTAAGTGTAGCTGAGGAACAACGAAACCTATCAAAATCAATTAACTGAAGGTTGCTTGACATTGATAGTAAAATATAACACAAACGCTTCATGCCAGTATTCGAATGAGGTGTGAATTTTTTCTAATGCTCTCTATTGTTGAATTCTAATGGCAGATCGCGAGCGCTGGGCTGGATTGCGAATGCAGCGCGAAGATCCGAGCGGGATTTCTCCCGCCAAATCTGCGATTGGAACGCGCGCGTCTCGACGGGAGCTGTTGGTTATAGCGGGAATCTGACGAGGAAGCACGAGACGGTGCGAGGTGTGTGCAAAGCGTCTTTAGGACATCCATCGGTGATTGGATGAAAGGCGGCCGCACTGAATACGCCACTTGAACTTCCGGTCAAATCCGCCGACTTCGGCGGAGCAATCGGTGATCTGTGGTTGCTCTCAATCTGCTATTGGGACACACAATTCACGTTCCAAATCCGCCATTGGAATGTTATTGCTCCGCTAAGAGTAGAAAAACTTCATCTAGATCTACCAGTGGAATTCATCATATGCCTCGTTTTATAGTAGTGGTCATTTGTTTCCAAACATGCTAGGGTGTCTAAACTATGAATGTTATGTCTTCATATTTATATCTGGAACTCAGCCGACAATAGCCTAATATGTGAGCTGTTATAACACCAATTTTATGAAAGCAGCCTATGGTTGTCGGAATTAAATACAGCTTTGTAAACATTGCGTAGATACAGTTTCTGCGTAACGTAAACTTTTTGTAGATTAAAGGATGAAGTACCCCAGACAAGTCGACACTCCTCAATAGGTGAATATAAAAGAGAATTCTAAACTAGTATTTAAGTTTTGGAGAGAGAATGTATTTGAGCCGACCGACCACAACAGTTATTCGAGCTAATTTTGTTTGCACTAAGTTCACATGAGATTCCCAAGACAGAATTGTCACTTTCATCGGCTGTTTGCTATAGTTATCGGACAGTGCTCTGCAACTTTATTTTCTTTTTAGGGGCGAAAAAGGAATTTTATTGTTCACCACATTACACACAAATTCGGTTCCACAAACGCATACAAATTCGGTTCCTAATACACATACAAATTCAGTTTCACAAAATTATGGCACTTGACATTTGTGTTCACAATCAATCTATCACATGTTGGCACTGAATTGTTCTGGCACACAACACAACAAAAGTGGGTTTGTTTAGGTGGTTCTTAGGCCTTGAATCGGCGAACACGCTAAAACAACCCGATTGTTGACGATTTTAATGAAGGCACAGGACCATCGTTTCAGGAACTCATCCTCACCTAGTGAAAAGAATTCCGATTCTAAATGATCCGTTACAATATTATACAACCGCAAAAGCAAAGGCCATTGATTTTTACGGGCCTTTGCTTGATGCACAGCCAGACACCTGTTTTCCCACAACACGAACATCCCAGCAGTCAGAACTAGACGTGCTAGTGCGCCGTTTGGACATCTTTTTCTTTGGACAAATCTGTCTACACCCAAAGGGTGGTACGCCCTGTCCACGAGGGACCAAAAGGTCTTGGCGACTCGACAAGCTAACAGAGCGTGTTTGTTGTCCTCGAACATGCCGCAATGCATGCACTGCTCGGACCGAACGTAGTGCCACTTGTACATTCGATCCGCCGTAGGGGCGAAGCTCCTTATGGCGTGGCTTGTGCGTTCCTCGTAGTACGTAACCACCAGTGGCACATACCCGAAATAGGTATAACATTTGACCTCCAAGGTGGTGCCGGTGAGAAATTTCTTCTGTGCGTTGTTTAACAATAAAAAATAGTGTTCAATGTACATGCCAATGGCTGCTAATGGGGAGTGAGAGACAGGAGCATTCGGCTTTTAGTCAACGCGCACGCTGCGATCCCCATTAGCAGCCATTGACATGTACATTGAGCACTATCGGACAAGAAAGGGTTGCTACATTATACTCGCTGGGTGTAACCTCCTTAGTTTTAGAAAGGTTTAGCGAGCGTTGAGCCGCAGGCCCATGAATACAATGAACTAGTATATACCATGAATGAATTCGAGGTGGTTAAAGGGGGGAAGCAGATACGAAGCGCAAGCCGTAAGAAATTATAAGCTGAATCTCCTGTCTCTTATTTCACATTAGCAGCCACTGGCATGTACATTGAGCACTATCTGACAGGAAAAGGTTGCTACGTTATACTCGCTGGGCGTAACCTCCTTGGTTTTAGAAAGGTTTAGCGAGCGTTGGGTCGCAGTGCCATGAATACAGTGAACTAGTATATACCATGAACTCAAGGTGGTTGAAGGTGGGAAGTAGACCCGAAGCGCAAGCCGTAAGAAAGTGTGCGTGTGCCACCTTTCGTTTAGTCCTTAAAATGTCCACTGAATGGCGGTGCTTCTATATGGGGAATATATGATAAAAAGATGCGAGATGGTGGGACTTGGAGTGTTGAATAGATGGACGAACGGACACACAGACAGATGCATGGATGGACGCATGAACGGACGCAGGGGCGGATGCATGAACGAACGCAGGGACGGGCGCACGAACAGACGCATGAACGGTCACACAGACGGACGCATGGACGGACGAATGCTTCGTCTTACTCTCCATCATTCACTCCGTGGATATGCTGCCATTTTTTCCCCTGCCTTTACGTGCTGACCTTCGACGTCCAGGGGCTGCGAAACACGTTATACTTCGGTCAAAAAGCAATGCAGGGAGGGGGGGGGGGGGGGGTGCGAAAATCTATGCAGTGAAGCTAGGCTTGCGGAACTACTTCAGGTGTTGGGTAGGCAAGTCAACGGACCTTGATTTCTACTGAGCCGCGGCTACGAGCCCCGGCGAGCGCTCACCCGACATCAAACGCGCCCACACGACTCGTCACACCTCTCCCAGCTCGGCGGATCTACTTCTCCCGGTCTTCGCGGCGGCTTTCCTGGATGGCTGTGTGTTGTGATCGTTCGAACGCGTGCTGGTGAAGATGAATCGAATGCGACTTTTTTTTAACTCCACTTCTTTTCCTTCCCTTCCAATCCACTTTTATTCCCAATCCCTGGGATGACACCTGTTGAGGTGTCATCCCAGGGATTGACAGTTACGGGTGGCACTTTTCTCTTCCTTTCACTTACATAATCACTTAGAGAGAGGTAAGTGGCTTTAGTGAAGTCAGCACTGTTGTGTCGAGGTTGAGCTGTCCGCGACACCAACGAAGGAGAAGAACGAAGCGCCGCAGCACGCCAACGCTGCCGGCGGCAGCGTGCACCCACGGCTTGGGCGCGGAGCGCCGAGAGAAAGAACGTCCGCCTCGAACAACAGCACGTCACCAACTCTTTATTTACAACTATGTAGATATAATGATCTCGTGCCTCTACACATCACTGCTGTGCGAGGCGCCACATGAATCGAGACCGGAACTAGCAGAAAGGTACAACACAACACAGCACATACGGTGGCCGGTGCATGCGGCTTCCTGAAAAAAAAAAGTATGGCTTTGATTTTCATAACCCACCGGGACAGAACACGTAACATTGATTGTACAACATTAAAGCGTTAGTCGGGATTAATAAGTAGTAGATAAAAACTTAGTGTGCAAAGGTACACTTCAACGTCCTGCCATGATGATGACATGGTAGAACAGTTCTATGAGGAAGTTCAAGTTGTGTGAATCCGCCGTAGTCGAGGGAGACTTGAATTGGAAAGAATGAATCAAAAACGCCAGTCCTGCGCTGAAGGCGCCGCACATTCACAGTGAAAGCCAGAATGGCGGCGTTTCAGAGCCTTTTCTAAACACTCGATCGTTGGGTAACTGCTGCAATCACATTTGCTGACTACCCAATATGGCTATAATAACAATAATTTCTGGATATTATACTAGCATTCGATAGGCTATTTTTCGTCATTCTTCTGAGAAGCATTGTATCCGGTAGACACTTGCAAGTAATTTTGTGCCAATTGTTCATGCAGTGGCTGACGACGATAAGGAATCAAGCCTGAAGTGGATATGCACCGCAGTTAATAGGTGATCAAAAAGAAGCTTTTGTAATGGGTTGGAGCATTGGGCGACCCGCTCGTTATGCTATTCACATTGTGTGACTCGTTGTTGTTCTTTCACTGTTCTAAAACACTTCATTATATTGCCACGTGTGTTTATGTTGGTGCCCACTGCTTTGCGCATCACCGCCCTCAGCTTATCTACTGGCGTCGGTAGCGCGTGATTCTATCGCTCGCGCGCTGGGCATGCTTTTGATAAGCAGTGGGACCACGTGAGGAACTGGTGCGTATCGGTAAAGAGAGCACGGGCATTCTTTCCGCCGACGCTGAACCACACAGGCTGTTTCGAGACCGACAGTTTTTTCACGCAATTCTTTATGGGCACAAGTTCACTCGAGTAAAGTTTATTTCTTTTCAAGTCACCTCTCTCCGTGCTTACGGGCCAAGACCACCACGTAAGTGTGACATTTCTTGGAGGTGCTTATGGTTGGAACACCCACTTCTATAGCTGTGAAACCAGCCTCTTACGCAAAAACGACCGCACCGAAGCCGTGAAGGTAGAGGACCCGGGAGAAATCCGAACCAGTCGAAGGCACCAGGGACTGCCTCCGGAGTACGGACTGTTGCAAGACCCTGAACGACACGCGAACGCCCATCTTTAATAACGATGACAAATGCCGCTGCTCCCGCTACGTTTACGTTCCAACAACCGAAGGAACCACCGAAGTTTCATGGCTCTGCCTGCGAGGACTCGCAAGAATGGCTGGACAGGTTTGAAAGAGTCGCCATCGTATAACAAGTGGCCGGAAGAAGACAAGCTACGCAACGTCTTTTTCTCTCCCGAAGACTCCGCCGAACTTGGTATGAAAACCAGGAGACTTCTTTGACACGACTTGGGACATTTTTAAGAGACGACTGGCATCTACATTTCTACACGCCCACCGAAAGAAACAGGCTGAAGCCATGCCCTAGACCCGTCAACAGCACCCCAATGAGCCTGTAGCTGTGTTTGTCGAGAAAGTGCAGAAAATCTTCCGACACGTGGACGACGATATGATTGATGAAAAACTCCATTACCTGATGCGAGCCGTGAAGGAACAGTTGTTCGTCGACCTCATTCGCAACCCAAAGAAGACAGTTGCAGAATTCGCAACAGAGGCGGCAACAATTGAGAAAACATTGACCTGCGAGCCAGACAATACAACCACGGCTTGCCAGCTGTTTCTTCGGGCAACGTGGATTTCGATACACTAGACGCTCATAGTCTTCGTGCGACCATATGGACCATAATCCGCGTGGAACTTCAGAAAATGCTCCCCGCGGCTAGCCCACACGTCGCGCCCCTGACAAGCGTCATTCGCGACGAGCTGCATCGGACGCTCGGAACAGCATTTCAGACCCAGACGGTCTTGCAACCAGTGCCGCAGCGCGGAGTGATGTGATGCTTATGCCGATGCTATCCGTAGCCAGATGCCTCTGGTCCCGCGCACTGATACGCACACACCGTCACCACCTCCCCAACCCTACACGCCGTTAACACGACCGCCGCTGCGAAGCCGACCTATGGCTTATCAAGAAGCCACTGCGAAGAAGGCTGACTTTATGCGGACACCAAACCGACGCCCGTTATGCTTCCACTGTTGCGAAGCCGGCCACGTGCTCCGAACATGCCCTTACTGCCAGATGGGCCTACGAGGTGTCGGCGTCAACGCACCCCGCCCGCTTCCAGGCCAGCGGCCACATTAAATTGAGGCATATCTGATAAAAATGGAAGGACAAGCGCAGTCCCGCCGCAGGTCACCTTCACCACAATCACGCCGCACCCAGTCGCCACACTCAGCGCGCTTCTACGGAACAGGAGGGCGATCTCGAAGCCCTCGTCAGAGAAACTAACGATAGCGACGTACGGAGGTGACGCCGCTTCCCAGCGAACCAAGCAAGGCCCTCCAACAGCAACACCACGAACCGTTGCCGCAGCGCGCAACCCGACGACGTGACGCCATGATCCGACGCTGGGTCACTACGTCTCTAACACTGCGACAACGCCCAAGTTCGAAACTTGCACTCGACGCAGCCGTGACCGGTCCAACCGACACACCACACAATCAATCACTACACGACCTCGAAGCCGTACGCCAACTGCCGACTTACAGTCGACGGATGGCAAGTAACCGCGCTCATTGACACTGGCGCCGATTACTCGGCGATAAGTGGATTGTTTTCAGCGCATCTGAAGAAAGTCAGAACTGCGTGGGACGGACCACGAATTCGCACGGCAGGAGGGCATCTCGCAATGCCGATGGGACGTTGCACCTCGCTAGTGATTTTTCACGGTAATACGTACACAGTGAGCTTTGTCATTCTGCAACAGTGCTCACGTGACATCATCCTTGAGATATATTTCTTGACCGAAAATGGTACAGTGATCGACCTCAAAACGGGATTTTTTACGCTTACCAGTGAACGATCCTTGTCACCGGAAAGCACCGGCTACCAAAGTGCCCCCCTTGTCATCCTTGATGATGAAGTGGCAATCCCACCTCGTACAAGCGTCTCCGCATTCGAGGAAACGAAAGAAAAATCAGCCGGAGTCGTGATCGTCGAAACGAATGCGCAGTTTCTTTTCGATCGACAAATATGTGTCGCACGTGGCGTGGTGCAATTACATCGAGGCCAAGCAGACATTCTCGTAACGAACTTCAGTTCCGAACACAAGCACCTGAATAAAGGCACGACGATCGCATTTATAGAACAGATTGACGAATTAGGAAGCGCATGTACGTTGTCACAATCATCCGCCGACGTATCATCGCTGATGAAAAATAACCCGACCTTTTACGTCAACCCTGCCCTTCCAGAGCACAAGCAAGAAAAGTTACGCGGCCTTCTTATGGGTTATGTCGAATGCTTCTCAAAGTCATCGAAAATTGGACACACACCGATTGCGAAGCACCGTATAATCAACGACGAATCAGCCCGACCCATCCACCGTAACCCGCATCGCGTTTCACCACGAGAGCGCCACGCAATCAGAGCACAAGTCGAAGAAATGCTTCGCGAAAACATCATTAAGCCATCGAAATAGCCCGTGGTCTTCTCCCGTCGTACTCGGGAAGTAGAAAGATGGTACACTGACGTTTTGCGTTGATTATACCGCCGACTCAACAGCATGACGAGAAAAGATGTGTACCCACTACCGGGAATCGATGACGCTCTTCATCAACTCTGCGATGCCAAGTACTTTTCCTCGATGGACTTGAAGAGCGGCTATAGGCAGATATAAGTCGATGACAGAGACCGGGAGAATGCCACATTAATTACTCCGGATGACCTATTTGAATTTCAAGTCATTCCGTTTGGACTTTGTTCTGCAGCCACCACATTTCTACGGGTTATGGACACAGTTTTGGCAGGACTCAAGTGGCAAACCTGCCTCGTTTATCTCGACGATGTCGTTGTGCTTGCAGCAAACTTAGGACACCTCCAAAGGCTACAGGCTGTACTCGAGGCAATCAAATCGTCGTGTCAAACGTTAAAGTCAGGGAAGTGCCACTTCGCCTATACGAAGAACTTCTGTTTTTAGGCCATGTAGTCAATCGTGATGGCGCGCGCCCTGACACAAAAAAAAAAACAGCTGCCATCAGAAACTTTCTACCGCCAGCTGACAAGAAGGCGCTGCAGAGGTTTCTCACAACGAGCCGACCGCCGGTCATCTTGGATTCGCTCGTACTTTATCGATAACCCGAGAAAAATACCACTGGCCACGTCTCAACGCCGACGTTGCTCACTGTGTAAGAACCTGCCGCGACTTTCAACGGCGCAAGACCCCACCTGTTAGGCCAGATGGACTCCTGCAGCCAATTTACCCTCCAGCGAAGCCCTTTCAGCAAATCAGTATGGACCTGCTTGGTCCGTTCCCGACGTCGTCCAACGCGAACAAATGGGTAGTAGTGGCTACGGACTACCTGACGCGCTACGTCGAAACGAAAGCGTTACCGTCAGTGAGTGCACTAGACGTCGCAAGATTCTTTGTGGGGAACATCGTTCTCCGTCATGGCGCACCTGAGGTCCTTATTACCGACAAGGGAACAGCGTTCACTGCAGACCTCACACAACAGATATTGCGTTCCAGTCACACCTGTCATCGCCGTACGACAGCCTACCACCCCCAAACAAACGGCCATACGGAACGTTTCAACAGATGCTTGCCGATATGCTCGCTATGTACGTGGACGTCGAGCAAACGACGTGGGATAAAATTCTACCCTACGTTACGTTCGCGTATAATACGGCGTAGCAGGAGACAACGCATATGACGCATTTCAAACATGTTCATAGCCGAGACGCTACGACTACGCTGGACGCCATGCTACCACACGTTGATAATGAAAACATCGACGAAGATGTTGCCGGATTTCTACAACGTGCGGAGGAAGGCTGCCAGCTTGCCCGAACACTCATAAAGAAGCAGCAACACGCCGATGCCCGACACTACAATTTGCGACGCCACGAGCAGGATTTCGCACCTGGTGATTGCGTAATGGACACCAATCCGCCGTCGCGGTCTCAGCGAGAAGCTCCTCCGTCGCTACTTTGGACCCTATACAAGATCACACGGCGTCTGGGGCTGCTCACGTATGAAGTTGTTCCTGACGGGGTTGCGCAATATCAACGACGACGGGCGCGCTCTGAAGTCGTGCATGTCGTGCGCATGAAAAAGTGTTCCCAGCGTTAGCGGACTCACGGACAATCTTTTGTGATGTGTATATTTTTTCCCTACACTACTCGTTAAGAAAGCTTGCAGTTTCGTTTGTATTGATTACCTTGCAGCATCAGGATGATGCTCTTTCATGGGGAGCACTGCCACGTGCGTTTACGTTGGTGCCCACTGCTTTGCGCATCACCGCCCTCAGCTTATCTACAGTGTGGCGTCGGTAGCGCGTGGTTCCGTCACTCGCGCGCTGGGCATGCTTTTGATAAGCAGTGAGACCACGTGAGGAACTGGTGCGTATCGGTGAAGAGAGCACGGGCATTCCTTCCGCCAACGCTGAACCGCACAAGCTGTTTCGAGGCCGACAGTTTTTTCACGCAATTCTTTATGGGCACAAGTTCGCTCGAATAAAGTTTGCTTCTTTTCAAGTGACCTCGTCTCCGTGCTTGCGGGCGAAGACCACCGCGTAAGTGTGACATTAATGCGATTCATTTCCCGACATCAAGTCTGCCTGCATGAGGCAAGTTTGCGAACTATTCTCAAGCATCGGCGTAGCTCAGTGGTAGAATACTGGGCTGGTAAGTAGTAAACCCGAATTCGAGCCCCACTGTGTCCTTCGTACTGGGTTTTTTTTTCTTATTTTGCGATAGTGGTGACTGGCACAGGCGGCGGACAACTACGGCACCGCATGTGACCCGAGTTTTGATCTCGCAAACAGCTTTCGTTGTAAAAAGGGGAACGGCAACAACGACATCGGTTCTATATGAATACCAGACGAGGAGTGCTCCTAAAGCCCAAGTGGAAGAAACAACGTACTTTCAAAAAAGGTTATCATCTTTGTGGATGGATGAATGCTATGAGCGTCCCTTTTATAACGGGGCGGCGACATGTCTGCCACCAGGCTCAATAAAAACAAAAGACAATAATATAATTGATTGATTTCTGGGCTTGAACCTCCCAAAACCACGATATGATTGAGAGATGCCGTAGTGGAGGGCTCCGGACATTTCGACCACCTGGGGTTCTTTAACGTGCACCCAAATCTGAGCGCATGGGCCTACAACATTTTCGCCTCCGTCGGAAATGCAGCCGCCGCAGCCGGGATTCGATCCCGCGATCTGCGGGTCAGTGGCCGAGTAGCTTAGCCACTAGACCACCGTGGTGGGGCTCCACTTCTTTCCCTTATATATATATATATATATATATATATATATATATATATATATATTGTACAGAAGCCGCCGAACACTGAAGTGGGTCGAACTCTTGTGTGCTTTCTAGTGGGTCTGCCCAAAGAGAACGCCGCTCGCGCGGAGACCCCGTGTTTTGGCCGTTACTGTCGCCATTGTGTAGACTCGCTGTGTGCCGGCTAATAAACGCCATAACAAATTGGTGGAGAGTGCTACGATCCCCTTCGATGCCCTTGGAACTACGCTCACGTACGCTGCAATCTACCATGTCCCACGACGCCTCTCAGCAAACGCCTCCTCCCATGCCACCCCCATGTCCCGGTGTCCCCAGGATCCGCGATCCACCCATCTTCACGGGCGCCGATGGCACTGACGTGGAGGACTGGCTCGCCATATACGAGCGCGTGAGCGTCCCCAACAAATGGGACGAGGACGGCAAGTTGACAAACTTGGTGTTCTACCTTGCGGGCGTTGCAAGTTTGTGGTACACCAACCACGCGTCCGAGTTTGCAACCTGGTCCAGTTTCAAGACGGCTATCACCAACGTTTTTGGCCGCCCTGCCGTTCGCAAGCTGCAAGCCGAGCAGCGCTTACGCGAACGTGCTCAGCAGGCCGGTGAGTCATTCACCAGTTACATTGAAGATGTCCTGGACTTGTGCAAGAAGTCGAACGACAGCATGTCCGAATCAGACAAGATCCGGAACGTCATGAAGGGCATTGACGATGATGCCTTCACGATGCTGCTTGCCAAAAACCCAGGCACAGTAGCTGAGGTCATCACGCTGTGCCAGAGCTACGAGGAGCTCCGCCGGCAGCGTTCGATGACCCGTCGCTCCACATCACGAGATGCAGGGCTTGCAGGCTTGGAAGCGAGCTGTGATCAGGTGGCACTGCTGGCAGATCTCAAGTCCTTCATACGTGAGGAAATCGCGCGGCAGTTCTCTCTCCTGCCCTTTGCCCACCCACCGCCTGCTCAACAATCGGCCCCTACCATTCCTCCACCCATCCGCCGAGCGATTGAGCAGGAAATAGCGGAGGTCATGCCTGCGTACCACCCACAACAACTTCCGGCCCCTGCACCCCCAAGTTACGCCCAAGTGGTCGCAAGGCCGCCTCCAGTCGTTCAAGCGCCTGCACCAGTGACTTACGCCGAAGCTGCCGCACGACCTCCGTCCTTTGCAGCGGGTATGCCGGCTGCATATGTTGGCGCAACCCCTCAGCCTCATTTTCAGCCCACCATGCAGCCTTTCCAGACACCGTTCCGGGCGAGACCCACCCCCAGCAAACCGATGGCGCACACCCGACAACCGGCCCATCTGCTTTGCTTGCGGTTACGCCGGTCACGTAGCCCGTTATTGCTCTCGACTACAGCCGGCTCCCACTTCTCCTGTTGCTGGCCACCTTAGCCGTTCGTATAACGAGGAACTGCCGTCTGTGCCACTGTCGTCTCGCCCAGGTCCGTCTGCTCGAAGGTCGCCGTCTCCACGACGTCGGTCTCTGTCCCCCATGCGGCCAAGTTCTTCTGCTCATGAGCGGGAAAACTAGTCGTCGCAGTCCCAGAGGCAAGGACTGCGACGCTATCGCATTGTGAAAGCCCTCAGAGCCGCCCATCTAATGTCATTGACGTGCTTGTGGACGGTGTTCATGCATCTGCTCTTATTGACACTGGAGCTGCGGTATCAGTTATGAGCGAAAACCTTTGCCGCTTGCTTCGAAAAGTGACGACGCCGATTTCTGGACTGTCCCTTCGTACCGCTAGCTCACATCGTATTAATCCTACAGCAGGCTGCACAGCTCGCGTTGTCGTTCAGGACGTTCTGTATATCGCCCAATTCATCATCATTCCTGCATGCTCTCATGACGTCATCTTGGGATGGGATTTTCTCTCCCGCAACGACGCCGTCATTCATTGTGCCGCCGCCGAAATTGAACTCTCGCCCTTCTCGCATTTGACGCCAGAAGACGGTCCCTCGACACTGAACAAGATTCTTGTGAAAGACGATACTATAGTGCCTCCAAGCTCGACGATGGGCGTATCGGTCTACTGCACCGGTCTCTCCGACACAATTGCACTTGTTTCGCCATCCTACCGTGCTTCCAGGAGGAAAGGGTTGCTAGTACCTTTCGCGACCGTGCAAATCACCCAAGGCAACGCCGCTATTTTTGTGACCAACCCATCCCCGTACACTGTTACCTTGGTTCAAGGGGAATGTCTCGGCAGAGTGGAAGCAGTCGACGACGCACAAGTCCTCGACGTACCCGAAGACTCGCGTTGTCCCGATTCACGTACCATCAGTGCTGTTTCTACTTCTGACCCATCATCTCCTGATGTATTTGGCCCATTCATTGATGACAACCTTACGTCAGTGCAGCGTTCCCAGCTTCTAGACCTGTTGCAAGAATACCGTTCTTCTTTCGATGTCGGGCGAAGTTCTCTCGGTCGCGCGTCCACTGTTACGCATCGTATTGACACTGGTGCCCATCCACCATTACGGCAACGTCCATACCGCGTGTCGCCTGCTGAACGCCGGCAAATTAACGAGCAGGTTGACGATATGCTCCGACGCGACGTCATTCGGCCCTCGGACAGTCCATGGGCGTCTCCTGTTGTTCTTGTTGCGAAGAAAGATGGTTCTGTGCGGTTCTGTGTGGACTACAGACGGCTCAATAAGATCACTCGCAAGGATGTCTACCCACTGCCGCGCATCGACGACGCAATTGACAGCCTTCACGGAGCCCAATTTTTTTCTTCTCTCGATCTGCGCTCGGGGTACTGGCAAGTACCCCTGGCTGATGACGCTCGACCGAAGACTGCCTTCATCACACCCGACGGCTTGTACGAATTCAACGTCATGCCGTTTGGTCTGTGTAATGCACCTGCGACATTTGAGCGCATGATGGACACCGTACTGCGCAACTTGAAATGGCACACGTGCTTGTGTTACCTCGATGACGTTGTTGTCTTCGCTCCAGATTTCTCCACCCATCTCCAACGTCTGAAAGAAGTTTTCGCACGTGTGAGCAATGCCGGCTTGCAACTAAATCTGAAGAAGTGCCGCTTTGCAGCACGCCAACTCACCATCCTAGGGTACGTCGTGTCCAAGGATGGCATTCTTCCTGACCCAGCCAAGCTTCGGGCCGTGGCCGAATTCCCAAAACCTGCGTCCGTCAAAGAACTGCGTAGTTTCGTGGGCCTGTGCTCATACTTCCGACGCTTTATACGAAACTTCGCCATGATTATATCACCGCTGACGAAGCTCCTCGGAAGTAACGGGCCCCTCAATTCGTGGTCGTCAGAGTGCGACAACGCGTTCTTGAAGCTCCGCCACTTGTTGACGTCTCCTCCCATTCTCCGCCACTATGACCCTACGGCCCCAACAGAAGTGCACACGGACGCCAGTGGTGTAGGCCTCGGCGCTGTCCTGGCGCAGCGCAAAGCCGGGTTCCCTGATTATGTTGTGGCATATGCAAGCCGTACGCTCACAAGAGCCGAGACAAACTACACCGTCACGGAAAAAGAGTGCCTGGCGATCGTCTGGGCTCTTACAAAGTTTCGACCTTATTTGTATGGTCGCCCATTCGATGTCGTCACTGACCATCATGCACTATGCTGGCTGTCATCATTGAAGGATCCCTCAGGCCGCCTCGCCCGTTGGGCTCTTCGCTTACAAGACTACGACATCCGCGTCCTCTACCGCAACGGACGCCAGCATGCTGACGCCGACGCCCTCTCGCGCTCCCCTCTGCCTGAAGCTAACGTGCTCTGCTCAGTATCCTCGGTTGTTGTTTCTGCCATTGATGTTGACATAATCGCTACCGAACAGCGAAAGGATAATTGGATCGCCCAACTGATCGACTTGCTCTCTGATCCGTCCGCAACGCCATCCACGCGTGCCTTGCGTCGTCGAGCTCACCATTTCGCCATTCGTGACGGCCTCCTACACCGACGCAATTACGACGCCGACGGCCGACAGTGGCTACTCGTGATACCCCGCAGTCTGCGGTCGGAGATATGTGAATCCTTCCATTCTGATCCACAGTGCGCGCACTCTGGGGTATTCAAAACCTACCATCGCATTAGACAACGCTACTTCTGGCGCGGGATGTACCGCTACGTCCAGCAGTTCGTTCGCTCCTGTCTCGCTTGCCAACGCCGCAAACCGTCCGCACACATGTCACCAGCCGGTCTGCAACCGCTACCTTGCCCTGACCGTCCGTTTGGGCGCATAGGTATTGATTTGTACGGACCACTTCCTCTGACGTCCACTGGCAACCGCTGGGCCATCGTCGCCGTAGATCATTTAACGCGATACGCCGAAACCGCCGCTCTCCCTGCGGCTACTGCGCGTGATGTTGCGTCCTTCCTACTACATCGATTTATATTGCGCCACGGTCCACCCCAGGAGCTTCTCAGCGATCGAGGCCGTGTCTTCTTGTCAGAAGTCGTCGATGCCATTCTCACTGAATGCCATTCTGTCCATCGCAAAACTACTGCTTACCACCCGCAGACGAATGGTCTGACCGAACGCTTTAACCGCACCCTCGGCGACATGCTGTCGATGTACGTCGCCGCCAACCACACGAATTGGGATACCATACTGCCCTTCGTCACTTACGCCTACAACACCGCCCCTCAGAGCACGACTGGTTTTTCACCTTTCTTTTTGCTGTACGGAAGGCACCCGTCACACACCATCGACACGATACTCCCGTACACGCCGGATCCATCTGAGTGTACACCTATTTCCGAGACCGCCAGGCTTGCTGAAGAGTGTCGCGAGCTTGCCAAGACTTTTACGGCGCATGAGCAAGAGCGGCAGAAGAATATTCGTGATGGCTCCGCCACTTCTGAGCCCACCTTCCTTCCTGGTTCCCTTGTATGGCTCTCAATCCCGACCTCTGTAGCTGGCCTTTCTTCCAAACTACTCCCGAAATATGAAGGTCCCTACCGTGTGATCGAGCGCACATCTCCGGTCAACTATCTTATCGAGCCAATTGAACAATCTTCGGACATGCGCCGCCGCGGGCGCGACATAGTCAACGTGGAGCGTCTGAAGGCTTACTATGACCCGCTCGTAGTGACAAGCTGTTAGGTCGCCAGGCGGCTCCCTCTTCGACCCCGGGGTAATTGTACAGAAGCCGCCGAACACTGAAGTGGGTCGAACTCTTGTGTGCTTTCTAGTGGGTCTGCCCAAAGAGAACGCCGCTCGCGCGGAGACCCCGTGTTTTGGCCGTTACTGTCGCCATTGTGTAGACTCGCTGTGTGCCGGCTAATAAACGCCATAATATATATATATATATATATATATATACACAAGGAAAGCGTGTGACGTATGAAGTCATGGTAATAGAAGTAGATGAGGAAAAAGTGCTTTCGAATAAACATGGCGTTTGAGCCAGGCCACGTCACCCATTCATCATAGCGTCACACGGGTCGACAAAATGGCGACCTGCCTTTTCCTTCCTCAGTCAATCATCATCGACACAGTTCCCCACAAGACACCGTGACCATACATCGACTACCGAATCATCACCTAGAAGGACAACGACCAGCACTATGACAGAACTATTGGCCGACCTTGACACCCCAAGTACACCGGAGCAGCGGACGATGGACCCGTGCAGGACTGGTTCTACCTGTTCGAGCTCCACGCTACCGCTGCATCGTGGTCGGAACGGGAGCTGATCATCAACTTTACCGACTTCGTCTCCTGTGAGGCTTTCACATTCTACCTCACCCGCATATTTCAAAATATCGAGTCATGGAAAAAGATGAAAGAAGAAATGACCATCCGATTTCAAGAATACGATGACGACCACGAAGAAGACTCGCTTATAACCAACCATCAACAGGCAGTCACACTCAGTTGTCCATTTTACAAGCAGTCTTCAAGCTTAAGAACGCCCAGCATGAATCTACCACTGCCACAATACAAAGTGGAACATGAGTTCACTGACAGGCGACCATGCGTATTTCGGAAAAAACTCAAACATCGAGCGCGCCTCCCTTCTGCACGAAAGTCGGCTTTTCCAAAGTCGTCGCACCAACATATGACACGAGACGTCGCTCACCCTACTAATGCCCTTCATATTTCGTCTCGCATGCATAGTCCACCACCTGGTTTTCTACGACGCAGTTTTTTAAAGGCTCATAATGGTCACTATTCATGTCATAAGGGCGTCTTCTTCATGGTAGACCAGCTGACGCATGGGGAAAATACCGAACAACGCCATGACGACTCGAAGAGTGAAAATTCTGGTTTTCAATCGCTTGGCTCTTTCGTCGCTCACAACGCTCACCTCACGCCCACTACGGTCGGGATAAAGCTGCGTAACTCAGAGGATACTCAGCCATGCCCTGCGGCTTCTATCCAGATTCATTCGTCAGAACAGCTCAACTTGTTGGTTGCACGGAAAGACGGGCATTTAGAACTGAAGTCTGACCAAACCACGCCTGCTGCGGTGTCACCGTCCAGTGCGCAGCCACCTGAAAATCCAAACACAGAAGTCTCGGAAGCACCAACTCTCATAGTGTGCCGGGTGCCAGAAGCCTTCGTAATGAACGGTGTCGCAGGTGCCTGTGATATTCCTCCAGTCAAGTCTGTTCTGCTAACTTCTCTGCAGGAAAAGCATTGCAACAGCTACCAAGTGAGCACTACGTCAAGTTTCCAAGAAAAACATTGCCTTTTTCCAGAAGGGCTGCCACCTCGGCACTTTTCGCAGCACCAGCAAGACCAGCACAAGAAAATCAACCAGGTTAAGTGACATGCTATGCGACATGGACAACCACAGTCATCGAAAGACCGCTCGCAGCTCAAGGAAAGCCACTTGCAAGAGACCCAAGTGAAGCGTTCACAAATTCAAGATGTCTCCCTGGAGAGAAAGAACACATCGGATTCAAGACAATTTCAAGAACATAACACAGAACATTCACGCCTCGCTACGGCTGGCCCGTAGCGAGGCGTGAAACTCGGGCGGTGTTTGACGTAACTTCTTTTCCACCGTCACGGTACCAGTACAGTCGAACATGTCATATGCCGCATGCACCAACGTTACTAGACTAACTTAGTCTAGTAATGTACGCACACGTTACTAAACTAGGTTAGTCTAGTAACGCTTCTAGCACAGCCATGAACCGGTTTCCATTGGTGCAGGTGAATCGAACGGACCTGGGATTGCACCACGCATTACTGTCAACCTTCGCGGTGCGTGCACTCCAAGGAGGATTAAAGAAAAATTGCTGGAGTGGAAGCTCCCGCAATGCTTTGCCAGCAGAAGTGAAGCCACCTTTTGCCATGGCCAGGATGGCGGAAACATGTTCTTTTCTGATAGTGCCCACTTAAAGATCAAGTTGCTTTGATATTTTATGTAAATGCTACGTTAGTTCTATATTAAAAGATAGTTGTTCCCGACGAAATAACACGCAGAAACGAGTATGGATAACTGAATCTTCAAAGAACTTTGCCTCCAATTACAGGCTCACTAAGGAAAACTACAAACTGTAAAACGCACTTGGAGCACTATGTGACCCGAAAAAGTTCCCATATTAAACTCGTTGGGCGTGCGAGGGAAACGCTTCGTTTTTAATCACTGAACGGTGATATACTTTATTTTGCCCTTAGTAAGATGGCCGCCATCCTGCCAGAGGAACGGCTTCACTTCTGCGCAATTGTTTCCACTCCAGCAATTTTTTTAATCCTCCTTGGTGCACTCATTTCATGGCTGCCCTGAACATGCGTCACCGCACGTGTGTTCTCATTCGAACGTACGGCACGAGTGCATGAGTAACGCCCCGGGTTCCAGCGTCCAAAATTGCCATATAAATTGGAAGCTGGGAAACAACCCATATATCAAAATTTGAACACAACATTATCGTGTATTATACCGCTATAACATCATTAACCCCTTTTTTCTAAAGTGAACAGATTGTCGCGCCATCTTTTGATTTTGACCGCTAGTTGACTTATTATTAAACGCATTACTTGTGTTTTGTGGTCTCGCTCTCAGGTGACGCGGCAGTCAGCTAGCTCCTAGGGTGCCTGAATGGTTTCCCTCGCCCGCCGCTCCTTGCAGGGTGGGGACATTGTTTGACGGGGTGCTCGCCGCCGCGACCGGTTTTTCCTGACGGCCGCCGCCATTGCAGATCTCACTTCGCATAGCGACGGGAGCAAAGAAGGAGCTGTGGCCGCTCTGTCATATACTTTTTTAGGGAAATGACTGGGTGCTGCGTGCCCATGTGCACGAACAACTCCAGAAATGGTTGGAAACTCTACCATTTTCCGACAGAGCCCAAAAGAAGGCTGCTATGGATGGTGAAGATTAAGCGAGACAAGTGGCAGCCTACGAAGTCCTCGTGTGTATGCAGTGTGAGTATCCCGACATGTGTTCTTTTCTCGTCGAGAACTTTGAAACTTGTTTTTTTAAATGTGTATACGTGTCTGTGGGTCACTTTGTCGGTGCTGTAAACGCTTCACGTCTAAGTTGCAGTTTTTCTCTCTTTTTTTGCGATCTCTAAAAGTGCAGCTATGGAAACGTGTGGCGCAGCCGCAGTATTTGAAGTTTGTACCAGTTTTTAGTCACTATATGTATAAACAAAATAGGCTGCTTGTTATTAAATTGCGTATTTACAGAAAAGTGTTTTTCATTCGTTTATTGGAAATCACGAAATTCAATAAAAGTTGTGTGGTATACTGTGTCTTTCTAGTAATTCTGTCTAGGCTAAGCTAAGCTAAAATTCATGGTTCATAACGGACTTACAGGCACATTTTGAAGCAAGCCATTTCGAGCAGCACCGAGCTGACCAGTGGATAAAACTGAAGCCGAACGCTGTGCCAACGGTGTTCCCTTTCAGGGGTAAGTTACTGTTTCACTGTGCGTCAAAGATTCTGTATGAACCTAACAGGTGGCAACAGTACAAGGCTAAAATGATTTAGTTTCAAAAATTAGGATGATCCGTGGAATTCCTCGTTTGAGGATATTAAGAAAGTCGGGGTACGTGCCTGCGACCTGAGAAAAGGCATATGTCTGCAACCTATAATACTGCTAAAATCCAGTACAGGCCTGTGATTAGAGCTGGCTACCTTGTAATACTTGCAGCTTGTGACTGTCCTTTTTTGCACTGCAGGCTTGCCTCCACAAAGGAAGGCGCCAAAGGACAGGGCAGGACCTGCTGTGTTGCCTGATGCATGCCAAGAAACACGCGGTGACAACTCTACGGCCATTAATTGTACGCCACTCACAAGTGCACAGGCGAATTTAAATTCACGCACAGACAGTCTTGGCGCACAGCAACCGCAAAGCTGCAATTCTCAGACGCCTGATTCAGTACCGCACATTATGGAAAGGGAAGAAGTTGTGATCTCGGCCGATGCACCTGACGGGGCACGTGAAAACAAGCAGTTAAATAAGCAGCTCTCCGATATGGGCAGAAAATACACTCAGCTACATCAAGTCCATCGGAAAGCCACCTCAACCATTCAAGCACTAAAAAAACAGGTGAAAAAATTGGAAACCAAAATGGAATTATTCGGACAGCGTTTGAAATTCCTCAATGATGACCAGCTGCAGGCTCTTGGGCGCCAGAGTAATAAGGGAAGCACTTGGTCTGCAGAAACAATCAAGCAGGCGCTTCAGATTAAGTTTTCCTGTGGAAAAACTGGTTACCAGACACTAAGAAATCTGGGCTACCCCTTGCCATCCGGAAAAACCCTTGCACGTCGCCTTCAGGGCCTCAAGTTTCTTCCCGGAATTTTGACGGAAGTCATCGATGTTCTCAAAATCAAAGCAGAGAACATGCAAGACATTGAAAAAGACTGTGCTTTGTTCTTGGATGAAATGGAGATTGCTCGCGGGTACGAGCTCGATCGCGCTGAGGATGTGGTGTTGGGGGGGCAAACTATGCCAGAAAATCCAGACGAACCTGCACATCACGCACTAGTGTTCATGGTAGGAGGCCTGAATACGAGATGGAAGCAAGTGATTGCCTACCACTTCACCGGAAGTCATGTAGAGGGTAGTATCCTCAAGGACTACGTCATGAAGATAGTGCAGCTCTGCGCGGAAATCTCTTTAAGAATCCGTGTCGTCACTTGCGACATGGGGGCTTCTAATCGGGCTATGTGGCGCGAGCTCGGATTCTCCAGCCACAGGAATTCCATTACTGTATGTTCAGTGCCTCACCCCTGTCTGGAAGACAAAGAATTGTTTTTCACAGCAGATGCTGCACACGTGCTGAAGAATGTCAAGTCACAGTTGCTTTCATCGGAAGTATTCTTTCTGAGTGATGCAACAGTATGCCAGCACAATCTGCCATCAAAAGAAGTGAACGTGGACCATGTGCGCAGTGTAATTAAGTATGATGCTGAACGAGAGCTGAAAGTCGCCCCGAGGCTCTCAGAGTTACACATTTCGCGAGGCCATTTCACAAAAATGAAAGTGGGAGTTGCTGTCCGCTTCTTCAGGGAAGCTCCTGCAGCGATTCGGTACCTAATTAAAGAGGACGCGATAGAGCCGGAGGCAGAGACAACAGCTTGGTTTCTAGAATTAGTATTCAACTGGTACACGCTAATGTCTTCCCGCCACCCATCAGTTGCTCTCAGCCTTCGAGACATGCGGAGGTACCACGAATCAATTGAGCTACTGAACTCGGCCCTCGAAGTTTTTCAAGGAATGAAGATGGGAAGCAAGGCACAGTGGAAGCCTTCGCAAGCAGGTTTACTAATAACAACAAAAGTCGTTCTTCGTCTCCAAGACATTCTCTTGCGCAGTGAAGGATACGAATTCTTCCTCACGAGCAGAATCTTGCAAGACTGCCTCGAAAATTTGTTTTCGGTGGTGCGCATCAGGAAGCCTGTTCCTAACGCATATGACTTAAAGTGTGCCCTGAAGCTTGTGTGCGTGAGTCAGTTCCTTCATGCACCCGGAACGTCAAGCTACGAAGTCGACGATGCTAAGTACCTCGCCGACATGCTTGCAAAAGGCAAACAAGAGCACGGGGAGGTGGAAGCTGATGTCATTGATGACTCGGAAATTTTGTTCATTGAAGAACTTCAAGAAAACGAATGCAACATCCTTTTCTACATCGGCGGCTTCCTTTTAAAAGGTATGCTGAGTGTTGTAGCGGGATGCGGGCATTGTAATTCTGCCTTGTTAGGCTCAACTGAAAGCGAGCACGCAACTCTGACTATTCTGAAGGAGTACAGGAGTGAAGGTGGCAACCTCACATATCCCAGCAAGGATGTTTTGCTGACACTCAAGTCGTGTGAAGAGCATTTCAGGGGCATCATAAGTTGGAGTGAGGGCTTGCTGCGCTTAAGGTCCCCGTTGAAGGCCGTGACCGATTATTTGAACGAGATGGTGCGCCCTTGCGTAAAGACTTGCTCCGAGCACAGTGACGCCGTAGCAAAACTCCTTATTGCGAATTATGCAAGACTGAGGCTTCGCGTGCATTTGCGCCACGTTAGTTCAAACGGCGTCAATGAACACGGAAGCAAGACGTGCGCTGGGGTAAGCCTTCCGTGACCAGCCGAACTGGACCAGTCACTTATAAATTTTATTATTTTTTCTTTCAGAACACTTATTGTTTGATTAAAATATTTTGAGTTCATTGTGAACTGGCTAACCTCCCTGTCCTTTCTTCATCCTCCTCCTTAAGTTCATAGACATTTTTCTTATTTGTTATACAATATCACATTCTTAGATAAAAACAGCGTTGTGATCTTTAAGCTGACTAAGGTTGTGATCTTTGGAGAATGTTTATGGTAAGTTAATATTATTGCGGTCGAAGCAATACCGACACAGCGTCACAGAGGCAGAATACGAGAGTGATACTTCTCGGATAATTAGATTGCTCGCTTACATATATCTATGGAAAGTAGAAAAACTGAACAGGTATAGGGCATCAAAATCGTTATTACTGCATTTCATCTTGTATTTTCCAATAACTTAGTAAGATTTTTTTCTCAGTGGTCACATAAAAACGAGAGATTCAATTGATGTTTACGCTGTTTCACTATCTCAACCAGCTATAACAGAAAAATAGCTGTGTAACAAATCTGAATCTCATTCCCGCAAGATTATTCAGAGCTGCGAGGGCACGCAAGGCGGGGGAAAAAGCAGGATGAAGTAAGTTCAACGCGTACAATGCGAGCACTACTGAGTGGCTGGCACGCTGCACAGCCACTGAGGAGTGCGGTGAGTTTAGGTAACAGGAAAAGGCGTGCGCTTCATGAATTAATGTAGATTTATCCTGCAAACAGTCTCCAATGACAGACGCACATATTCAGACTGCTTTTTTATAGCGCGAAATACCATTTCTCGCACTAAACTCTTCTCAAACTCTCCTCATACGCGCGCGCAGGCAGTGTGTTTCGTTGGGGTGAGATATGTAATGGCGGACGCTCTAGCAGACGACGCGGTTGTCCCCACCCTGTACGGAGCGGCGGGCGAGGGAAACCATTCAGGCACCCTACTAGCTCCCAGAGATTTGGGCCAACAGCGTGTCCGGGTTTTGGAACGCAGTATCGCAACTGTATATTCTGGGCACTATACTGGTAGTAACGGTAGTCCGTTTACGGTTTCCGACCGTCCCGTGCGTGGATCCACCCGGGAGGACGACAGTAACTCTTCCCTGTACGAGTGCACCTCAGTCATTGCGATGCCGGTGTCCTGACCAGTTTGTTTAAAAGTCGCGTCGTACTTGTGAAGCAAACGCTGCGTGTGCACAGTAGCACCGTTCGCGCCGATATGTCGGACCGCGAAGTTCGCTCCCGCAAGAAGCGCAAAGGAGCGTTGGAGAAAGGTATTTTTAACTAACCTTGCTATTTTCAGCGTCGAATGCCTTCTCGCGTACAGCGCAATTGTTGAAGAACTTTCAGGCGTGTGTGTAACTTGGTGCAGATTTTTCAAAGTGTGGTCGGGACGGGCTTGTTGCTGTCCCAACAAGGTCGTGTTTAATGCCGCTGTTTACTGCCGCTCTTCAAAGAAAGTTGTGAAATAAAAAAAAATTGATCGTGTGACTTGTTACTGCGTAAATATGATGAGCTACCGCGTTCCTTCAACTAGTAAAATTAACTAATACTTTAAACAAAAACTTTTTACTGTTTATATTCTTTTCTTTTTTATTTTCTCGTCATGTTTCCACCCTCTAGTTACAGGAACGGCTGAGGAAGGTTACAAGGCAAAGCACAAACCTCAAAAGCATTCGGATACCGAGCAAGAAGATGACGCGTCGGTTGCTGAACCGAGCACAACTGCAAGAATTACGTTTTTGGTAGTTTTCATCGTCTTGGCCGTCATGGTGGGAGCTGTCATTCTGGCCCTGCAAAGTTCTTCGTGTGAGCCTCCTTTTGTATGCTTTTGATGCTGCAAAAGTCGCCCCAGATTATTCGGCCTTTTGCTGCTTTTAAAACTACACACTGCATGGAGTGCTCCTTATTTGTTTCTGCTGGCTTAAAGAAGCCCAGGTGGTCAAAGTTTCCGGAGCCCTCCACTACGGCGTCTCTCATAATCATATGGTAATTTTCGGACGTTAAACCCCCCAAATCAATCAATCAATTGTTTCTGCTGGCAATCCTGAGGAGCTGAAAGAAAAATTTTATATGGTAGTCTAACGTACTGCTACAAACGTCATGATGTCCCAGACAGAGTTTACAAAGATATTTACTAAAGGGAACTTCAGTCAGCATGAGAACATGGATTCGCCTAATCATGACATTTGTGGCTTCGAACGCCGCTGTGGCTTTGTTTATGGGGGCTGCGTGCTGGCCAGGAGGTGCTATCTAGCATTCGATTATCTGCCCAGATTCGTTGACACTGAACATTAAGGCTGCAAAGAACAGCACTGGAGATTAAAACGACACGGAAAGATGCTTTGTGATTCATTGCATGAAGGGCATGGAAACTTTTGGATGACAGCTAGACACTCTTGCTTCTTGTCAAAGAGCGCGACTTCATGGCTAATGTTTATTGCACCTGCCCCACTTTGCTCTTTTCGTTCATTAAGCGATGCGTTCTAGTGCTGCGGTCGCAGGAAGAAGTTCATTTGCATTTTGCCTATTGTTGTTTTGGATGGAAGAATGGAGTGTTGTGTACTTTGTGACACGATTTGAATTGATGAGACTAAATGGCTAAGATGGTAAATGTCTGCAGAAGTTCTTCTCGTGAGAAAGTGACTGCAGGTGGCACGGATCTGAAAGTACGCAAATTATACAGATTCATGCCCATCATTCCCAAGCTGGCTGAAGCACCATGCATTGTAGCTCCGACAGATTTCCCTTGGAAACGGTCGCAGCAGCTGTCGGGACCACATTCGGACATTAAGAGTTTCACCTAAGGGATTATGCATAACAAAGACTTAACATATCACTGTGTCAAAGTAGTAGGAAAACCCAAAGTAAAAAATTAGTTCTGTAAAGGCATTATTATTACAGTACATAAAGGTGAGCTAAGCAAATAGTATTGCTTTGTTTGTAATATTTTTAACAAATTGGTTTACTATAGACCTGATACTTGTAAAAAGTATGCAGCATTTTGTGCATGTTATTTGTTTTTTTCCTCATTTTCAGCTTTTAGTACATTTTCTAATGAAGCTGGGCTTGAAGCAAACGAAGACTTCATAGTTGCCCAAGAGAAAGTGGATGTTGAAAGTCAGCATTATGCTACCGATGTGGTAAGAAGTCTTTGCTTCTACTGCATGTAGAACAAGCTTGGATCCCACATACCTCAATTATTTTTCGCCACCAAGTGTATTTCTCTTTGTCTTGGCGCTTCATATTTCATATTCAACAGCATTTTCCTTGTGTCATTCTAATCTCAATTTGCTTCTTTGTTCATAGGAGGGATCTAATGAGATAGAACCTAGTGTCCAAAGTAAAGAGCAAAGCATCAACTTAGGAGCCATGAATACAGGTATTCATGCATGTATTTCTTTGTTTAGAAAAATAATTTGAATGCCATCACTTAACTTGTGTATCTGGTAATTTCGTGTTATGTTCTTAATGTCAAAGAGTTTGTAGCTTGTCTTTTATTCTTTTTTGCTTTGTGTACACTCGTGAGCGATATGAGCTAAATGTTAGGCATTCTGAGGAAGGTGTTTGCATACCTGCCAACGTTTGATTTGTCCGGCAGACTTGTGAATTTTGAGCGACCCTCCCAATTATACGGGCACAGCTATAAATCTCCTGAAAGACAACGCTAATGCCACCTTAAAAAAATAATGATAACAAGAAGAGACAGCAGCTCTGAAGTTTTCTTGACTTAGTGCTAACTATTCTGTGCAGAAGTCACTTTTGCAGCGTCAGTCTTGTTTCATGTGGAGACGCGCGTTATTGCGTCACGCAAGTTCAACATCATTGAAGGCGATTGGAAAGAAGCTGACACCCCCATCGCCTTTCTGTTTGATATAGAGAACCTTGATAACTTACCTTGTCTGTTTCCTGCAGCATGAAAGATTCATGTCCTGAAAAAATGACTAGCTGTAGTCCCGGCTATGGGCGGGAAACAAAAATGGCCCTGCTACTTGTAATGCATGTTTGTATTCTCTGAGGCTATCATTTATGCATCTTCTGCTCCGACCAATGTACCTTTCCTCACACAGTGTCTGGTAACTACGGGCTCCTTGCGATCAGTAAACTTGAAAGTGTGCTTCCCATCACAGTGACTGTGAACACTGCCATGACTTAAAGGTTTGTTTATAAACATAGTTAACAAGCAAAATGTTTGTTTATCAATCCTACTCCTGTGGGCTTGTGAGCTGACAAGACCACACATACTCAGTATTTTTTGGCAACTTTTTTGAGGCTACGAGCATATGGTATGACCTCACATTTTCTTGTTCTGATGGCCCATTCGTCATCTCCAGATTAATTTACTTCTGGCTTCAAAGACATGTACATCTTTTCACAAGCTTGCACAATAAGAGTCTCTGGAAGACCTGCTTGTGTCAATCTCACAACTCCATTAAAACTTCTGGATTCATTTACATTGTAGGCAGCTGGGGCAGAAATACTGCACAGAATTGCCAGTTATTTGTGTTTTGACATACCAAGTGACCTTTTCAAGTGCTGCTGCAGCAAATAAAAAAAAAGCTTTATAAATAACAATCAAAATCAGTATGGCCATCTTATGACCGTTTTTGCGCAGATCCAACAGAGCCACAGCATGCATCTCAGCATGCAGCTCAGCTTGACAGTGGCCATACACCAACTCAGAGTTTTGGGTCTGTCCCAAACACAGAGAAGGTGGAGTTGCCTTTTAGGCAGACATCAGATATAGTGTCTTCAACACTAACAGAAACAGATGTTCTCAGCTCCACAGAAGTACTACAGTCGTTGGAGGAGCCTACAGAGATTAAGCAGGATGAAAGTGCCCAAGCATTCTCTTTAGAGGCAACAAAGGTGTCAGGTAAGTTCTAGGCAGATGTTTTCTCCTTTTCTGTTGGCTGGATATTGTAATGAGCTTCTTCTATTTCATGAAGGTTTCCTCCTCTTCATCGTGCTATTCTTATTCTGTTCTTGGCCCTAGTGTGACTGATTCCTGTATTTGCTTTTGGAAGCACACCATCACTGTCTTCTTGCAAATGTAACTGGGCATGAGGGTGATGGTTGTTTATTGCAAAACTTCAATAAAGTTAGTAATAGAAGTGTCGCTTCAATTGCTCCAAACTGCTTCAAAAGAGAAATGCTGCTTCAAAGTGCTATCTTTGCTAGTAACTTCTCCTAACCTACTCTGAAATAACATTGTGGGAACAATGAAGTTGAGCCATGGGACCAACCATCCAGCGAGCCTAAATGAAAACAAAAACAAGCTGTGTACTGTTCTCGAGAATACAGCTTGTATAGTAGCTCTATACTAGAATAGTGGTAATGCTACACATACTAGCATTTTCTATGTATATCTGATATAGTTGTATATTTGTACCTTACAAGCAGACAACTTTTGTGAAACGCATGCGAGACTTAGTCACACTAGCTGCTGCTGCGACGACTTTGATATGTAACTGATAACATTTAGCACTTTTATTAGTGTTGAACTTGCTTATGTCACAAGAGCAAGTATTTTAAATGTTAATTCATGTAGCTTAAACGATTTTTTTTAAATTTCAATGCTGGCTTTTTTTCGCAAAATATTGAGATAACACTTACTTGGTGTTCAAAGACTATTCATCTGCCTAATTATGTTTCTTGCAATTTGCTGTGATTATTGTATGTGTAATATGTTCAATAATAAATATTAATAAGAGGCTTAAAATTTATAAGAGGCTTAAATAAGTCAATAAACTCCAGGATTCGTTTGGAATACTTTAAAATCTGCTTTGAAAACCCCAATAGCTGCTCCGGGCTAGCATTTTTTCTGCTCGAAAAACAACCAAGGCTGCTACAAAGCTCCATTTTTTTCTGCTCCAGAATATGCTCCAAAAATTAAAATGTTGCTTCCATCACTGAACAAAGTATATACCAGAAAAAATTTCAAATCGGGGGGTAGTTTCAGCGTGCTCAAATAAAAATATTTTTCTTTACATTACCGAAAC
The DNA here is from genome assembly GCF_043290135.1 of Rhipicephalus microplus. Taxonomy (NCBI): domain Eukaryota; kingdom Metazoa; phylum Arthropoda; class Arachnida; order Ixodida; family Ixodidae; genus Rhipicephalus; species Rhipicephalus microplus. The sequence continues at coordinate 7,738,879 of NC_134704.1, read as the reverse complement.
CTAAGTTATGATCAGCAGAGTTTATTCTGAAAGTAATTCCAGTCAACTACAGCCTATATCTTTATCTGGAGCAGAAACAAAGCTGTCACACTTATGTACTACTTAGTTCACTTTTAAAGAGAGCATATCCTTAACGATGTAACCATACTATGCAAAAATAAAGATTGATTGATTGATTGATTGATTGATTGATTGATTGATTGGAGCTCTATGATTGCAGAGTTTTCTGTTCAGAAATCTCAATGACATCTCTTGTAAGGCGCTTTTCAGTGTGTTTTCACCAGTTCTGAGTTAATTCTTTAAGCAGGCTTTCACGTTGAACATAGTTGTATTTTGTCATAATACGGAAATATAAGCATCAGTGACTATGTTACAGTGTGAGCGTGTGCCAGATAGATTGAAGGGGTAATGAACCACATATAGGGCTTGGTCATAAAGTTCTTTGTACGAGCATATTGTTGTGGTCGTGTGCCACTTTACCAGCAAAGTGCGAAGTTGTCACTTTCTCGAGGGCCCTCTGTTTGTCCAGAGGCTTTGTGTGTCATCAAGCAGCAAAGAAAGAATAAAACTAGACTGCTTCCAGTTTGCTATCCTACACCTGGGGAGAGGGGAGTAAACGGCACACACAGTGCAGGGTTTCACAAACGGTCTTCAATAATTGTAGAAAGGCTGGTGTGTCTTACTGGGCTGACGTACTGATCAGTGCTATCGGATGAGAGCTGAGATATACCAGGAGCAGCATTTGGATTTTCACTCCTTACCATGGGGTGTTACGGTGTGATGGCACCATGCTCTGCAATGCGCTAAAATTACACAGCAGCAGCGCTAGCACACATTGAAACCACAATGGGAAAGAGCAATCGCATTTCATGATGTATGTTCAATCAACCACAAACGTTTGTGGATCACGCAGGCACTTAGCCAAGAGCAACACTTCCGCTATGTCAAGGCAATCAGCAACAGCACTATGCTGGAGACACAACGCTTCCCTAATTGATGGTCGGGGTATTTTGTCACTCGGCAAAAATGCATTCCACCTTTTACTTCCTATTGTGATGATGTGCTATGCGGGAGCCGTGGCTACGTGCTTCTGTTTTGCCAGCAGTCTTATCAGAATAACTGGTATCAGTCGCAGTCTTTTTCGTCAAGTGATATCAACCCAACAGTACATCATTTGTGGTGTGGTGTGATACTTTGATTCTGCTATCCAAGTAGAGGTATGACTGTCATACTTAGATAAGTGCTTGGTGTGGAAACAACCAACTAATGATGTGCTGCATGCCAGTTAAAAAATATATATGAATATGCCAGTGAATAACAAGGCCCATTTACGAGCCAATGCTTTAGTATAGAGTAGGTAGCACATTTCTAGGTTGCATGGACAGCCAGTCTTGCATGCGCTCCCGTGGTTCATGAACTCTTGTGGTTGACTTCACAGATCATGACATGCGCCTTGGGACGAGAGAAGAGAGAAATGGCATATGGCGTCTGGCAAATTCCTGTTGCTGCACTAATTTTTGATGCATCAGTCAGTCAGTCAAAAACTTTATTAAATAATAAAGTCCTGAAGAGTTTTAGCCACCAGGGTGTCCACGAGAGACATACTAGCAGCCCCTACTGTAGGTGACGCCCAAGTCGGGTTGGGAACGTAGTAGCGTTCTGCCAGTTCTTGGTTCTTTTCAACCGCCTTTAGTTTATGTTGGAGCTTGGGGCTCCCGAGTGCCTCTTCCCAGTCAGACTCACTGGTGAGAGGTTCCCGAGGTAATGCTGGACATTGCCAGAGCATGTGTGTGAGTGGGCAGTACACTTTTGTGCAGTCTGGGCGTTGTGGATTTATGTCAGATTTGTAATGGCTTAGTCAGCCCCATGATGGGTACGATCTCATTTGTAGCATGCGAAAGGCTAGCTCTTGTGTGCGTTCGAGCTCTGCATGTGGTAAAGTATATTGGCTTCTGTCGTTTCGATAGTGAGAGGTAATTTCGTGGAAGGAGAATAAAGTGTCATTAAACTGTTCGTCGTAGCCCAGCTCAACGGCAGCTGATTTGTCATCACGGTTCTGATTGATCATCAGTCGCTGATTGATCGTCACAGTGCTGATTGATTGTCACGGCGCTGATTGATCGGTTGATTGATCGTCAGCACTTCCAGTAATGGAAGTACTGCTCGAATTGCTCCAAACTGCTCCAAAAGAGAAATGCTGCTCCATGCTGTTCCAAACAGTAATTTTTGTTAGTAATTGCTCCATACCTGCTCCGAACTGACACTGAGAGAATGAGAATGATGAACTTTTACCGTTTGACCGACTCATATGGCCTAAATAAACTGAAGAGAATCTGTATGCTATCATCTCAGAGTGCTGCTAGTGTGCAGCATTATCGGCTCTGATCTCACTTGTGCTACAAGAACAGGCATATTAAGCATGTAGCTCATTTGGTCATTTTTTTTTCCTCAGCTAGACATGTAGGCTACTCATGTGAATTGTGAAAATGAGCAGTATTTAATTTATCTGATTACCAATTGTCTACTGCTTATTTGGCCACAGTTATATGGGACTCTGGTTACCTTTAAAATCAGCTCAATTTTTCCCGTTTGATTTTATTTCTGCCACAAATAGTAGTATTTTAGATTGTTGCTTATTTCACAGCACATTTTTGACGACCTGCCTTTGTTTGCGATGTGATATTTACATTGATTGTTGTCTGACAAATATATTTCATAAGAAATATAATGTTTACAAGATGTTTCAACAATGCGCTGAACTCCAATTAATGTATGGCAAATTTAATATCTACTCCTTAAACACCAATAGCTGCTCTAAACTAGCATTTTTTTCCTGCCCCGAAAATGTTCATGGCTGCTCCGAAGCAGTACTTCTCCTGCTCCAAAGTATGCTCCAAAAAGTAAACAGGCACTCTATCACTGCAGTTTTCACGCTCGATCACGAGCCGTTTCGTTGAAGTTGGGTTCCTGTAGGTGGATGTCTTTGCCCAAGTGGGCAGGGAACCAAGAGAGGTAGTGCGAGCCGATGTATTTGCGTGTTTGTAAAATGCGGGCTGCTTCTTGAGTGATGTTGCCAGTTTCGTAAGCCCGAATGGTGGCGCGAGAGTCTGTGAAGACATCGGTGTGTGAGGGGTCGATCATCGCTAAAGCTATAGCAATCTGCTCGGCTATGGCGCTCATTGCTAGCCTAACCGAGGCGACCAAGCGTAGTGCTTCATCGGCATGTGCTACCGACGAGTGCAAAGGTGGAAGATTCACCGTATTGCACCGCATCAACGAATACGGCAGAGTTGTGATTCCCGACAGTACATACGAGGATGGCACGAGCGGGGGCCAGGCGTCTGCCTTTGTTGTGTTGCGGGTGAGCATTTTGTGGAAATGGGATTACCGTGTAGGTAGCGTGGACAGCTCTCGGGAGGGTTACTGTGTGCTTAAGCTAGGGATGTAGGGACATGCCGGCCTGCAGTTGTTGTGTGTCCGATGAAAAGAATTATGCCACAAAAATTTTTATGCATTCGAAAAACTATTGTGGCAGTCAATTTTGAGGCAACAAACTCTAATACTGAAGTCATTCAATGATTACTTATAAAAATATAGTTCTGAAACTCTTTAAATGGCCGCCCACCAGGCCCCATAGCAAATCTTAGGCTTTGGCAGTTGTGTGTACGATGAAGAGAATTATGCCACAAAATTTTTTTTAATTGGTTCATTATGAGCTGAGAAAACTGGCATTTTGAAGCGGGGCGAAAGGATAATGCATGAAGGCAAGCTCGAAACCCTTGTCACTTGCCCTGCGTAGCCCTTGCAAGCCAAATCTTCCCTACCCTCTCCGACATACGAGGAAACAGTCACGTGCGCATGACGTTCCCGAGCAAGCCCGATCCCCGAGGACGCAAGCAGCGTCATTTTGTTGACCAGCGTTATTTTGTTATCTACTGCCTATTTCTGCGAGATGTATGCTTGTGTACGTGCTCGGTTGGAGACACTGGTTTAGATGCGCTAGAATAGATGAGCATATTGAGTGCTTGAACACACAGGACCATTAACCTGGTTTCCAAGGCTGGCGTCTGCTTGATGCCCTAACTGCGGAGACACGAACGAATGCAAAATGCTAGCACGTTAGCCCCACAGCTTGTTTCACTTCACAGGGAAAAAAAATGAAAAAGACATGCACATTCCCTTTTTGCATCTCCACAATTATACATGTTGTGTGGAATAATTTTCGCCCTCTCACGTGCTACTGTTGGTGCCACCGTAGCACAGTCGTCTAGGTAAAGAACCGACATTATAGCACTGCTGTCTACATCGGGCAATTCCTACGTCTTTGTCACGCCCTCATTCTCTGGGTGCGCGCTCACTAAAAAAAGAGAAAGCAGCGTTCAACTTCAAATTTGACCCATTTTTGCGGCACACAGCATTGCGAATTTTGGCAGCCGTGATTGTGAACGGCTTATTAATGCATTGCTCTTGTCAACTCAAAATTGTCAAACCTTGCAAGTGGCCCTTTAAAGGTTGAGAATTGAGGCTAGCCCGCCGTCATTGCACTGACTTTGTCGCCTATTTCTGCCGTTCTCATGTCCTGACATGACTCTCCCCTCCTCCACAGTCTGTCGCACTGGGGGAGCGGGAGTGAGTATTAACCCCTCTCACCCGGTAGCGGATGTAGACTGTGGCGCCATGTGCAAAGTACCCTCGGGACGTTTTGCGCGCGCATCCAGAGTGAGTCATAATTCTCCGGGACAACTTAGAGTGAGCACGCATTCGTTTCGCGTTCGTCGGCTCCTATTGTTTGGAGCTTGTCAGACCTCTATAACGACGCCTTGCGCCCGCTGCAAACACTCACCTTTTTCGTTGCTCCTTTCGAACGCTAGGCTGAAGAGTGGTGCAGTATCTTTGCGCGTAGTCCCACTACCCCAACCTGTTCCTTTTGAAGCTAACGCGAGCGGAGTTTTGCCCTCGCTCGAGTGACCAGGCCCTGTTCATCCCAGTGTCCCCATAAATCACTTTCACCTACGAGTTTCGATTTGCGTCTACCTCTGCTAGTGCTCCAGATAAAATAAAAACAGCAGTGCTCTCACCAAGCCGAACACCACCGAGGCAGCTGTTGATGAGCATTCCTTTCTGCCCAACAGCGCTGCCACCCGCGCTGTAGTGTGAAGACCGACAACTGTCGAGGGATGGATGACCGGCATTGAGCACCCGAGCACAAGTGCACGTACTATCGTGAGCAATATGAGCTCGAACACTACCCCAACCTGTTCCTCTCGAAGCGAACGCGAGCGGAGTTTTGCCCTCACTCGAGCGACCGGGCCCTGTTTGTCCCAGTGTCCCCGTAATTCACTTTCACCTACGGAGACGTGCTCGCGGCACCCCGTGTAGTACTTCTCACCTGTGGGGTGGATAAGCCCATTCGCTTTCCCGCCGCCCCTTCTGCAACGGGCTCTGTACTGTGTTTTTGGTGTTGCCACAGGCATTAAAAAGCTCTGACATTGAGCAGTACCATGTTCTCGCCACGGCGACGGTTAACGTGTGCCCTGCGCTTCACTAAAACCGGACCCATGCTAGGGATCGTACTCCTTTGGGATACGTGTATACTACAAAAGCCAACTTTGGCAATTTTTCGGGGTTAATAAATCTCAACAAAATTCTCTGGGTATTTTCATCTGTGTGTTTGCACCTTTCGTGTCAAATTGCAGGCTCGAGAGTTTCGCATATTCTCTTCAAACAAATTTTATAGCTTTCCTCCAAAAGTCACCACGCTTGCCAAAATTAGTGGCAACATTGTGTATGTGACGTGGATTTTTGCCTTGCGGAAGCGACAACCCAGGTGGTTGAAACTTCGGGAGCCCTCCATCACAGTGTCTCGCATAATCATATGGTGGTCTTTGGGTGTTGAAGCCCACATATCAATCAAATCAATTGCAGAAGGGAAGGAACTGATGTGAAACTGCAGCGTCTGCTTGTCTGCTATGGATTGATTAGGTTTGGCCGGCGCTTCCTTGGTTGAGCGTGTAATTTTCTTTTCCATTTTGCTGGGTATGCGATAGGTGGCAAGTGGTGTTGCGTTGTGGGCCACATATGATGCGTCATATATTCACCGTAACAGCGTAAGTGTTATAGCTGATCGCCGCAGGCAAAAACTTGGACGGCGTGGACAGCTAATGCCACCTGGCGGGAATTATGAACGATCAGGAAGGTTTGGGCAAAAGATTGTCACAAATAGAAGCACACTCAAATGGGTTTAGATTTCGATATTATGCTTTTTCGCTAACTAAAAATTATTTTTGAATTTCTTGAGCATTTCAGCTATCGGGCGCGTGACAAGAGTGTCTTAGGAACCTAAAAGGATGGTCAAAAAGTCGCTGGAGTTGGTCTTTAAGGTGTGAGCTTTGGGAACATTACTTCCAGCAAGATCTGATTAACTGAATTCATGGGACAAAACTCTTGGATAGTAAATTCGAAGCTGGCCACACATCCCATTAGGGTTAATACAAGTTTGCTCACTAGAATAAAATACCAGAGTGCAGCATGAATGCGTATGTGCATAAAATCCACTTGAATCTGCATGAATATACAGTCATGCCCAATACGAGTTGCAACATGCTATCCATGGTGAAAATGCTGCCTATGGTGACACAGAAAACAACTGGTTATGTAAACACTTTTTCGACTACTGGTACTTCCAAACCATTTTCATGTTTGCTGATGTTACAGTATAGGCTTTGGGTGCCTTCAACCACAGCTCGTATTGAGTGCCACTGTATATGTGTGTTGCATTTAATACATGCAGGGGCAGTCAAAAGAAAAAAATTGGGGTGAGAAGGGGTGGCATTGGACGCCCCGGATACTTGAATGATTTTCATGTATTCCTACAGAGGCTTCTGCATCTCCAGTGTCGGAGATGGCTACATCTTCACTGGAAACAATGGCTTTGACGCCAGATCCGCTTGAAGAACTGACAAGTAATGATGCCGTTGTTGAGAAAGAGCTCAGGGAATCTGAAGAGCTAGTTGAACAGGTGGGTTTGCCTGTGGTTTCAACAGCCGAATGGTAAAACTGTAATCATTTCAAACTGTGACACATATTTAGGAAATCATACATACCCATAGATTTGGGTGTTCATATTTTCACATGAACACCAAAAGAGAGGAGGGCAAAGAAGGTCAACCATCCTTATGTACGTTTGTCCATATGCACACATATAAAATTAATATATTGCGGCTAGAGTGAGGGAGGAGGTGAATATCTCCATCCCCCCTGGTTGTTATGACAGATGGTCAAAATGGATACCTAGAAGTGTGAATGATGGCAGCTGAGAATTATGTGGGTTGTTTAAAAAATGAGAGATTGGGAGGCATAAAATGGTATCAGCTCACATAGGGCAGCGTGTGTCAGACATCATTGGGAGGGGCTTTTGTCTTGCAGAAAAATAGGCTAGCATTGATGGTGATAATGATGACGACCAAGATATGGGGAATTGACCATGCTCTGTAAGGACATCTTTTATTCATTTCAGCTTTAGTAGAGCTGCATTAGTTGAAATACCTTTACTAAGCTGTACCACGGTATGTATGTAGAAAAAGGACATATACACTCAGACATCATTATAACAAAGTTGCATCTTACAAGAAAATAAGTTCGTTATTACCTAAACTTCATTACAAAGGTCATTCCTAACACTGTATTCATTGTAAGACTATTTTTATTTATTTTGTTATTACTGATATTTTCTTATATGCATGTTCTTCTTAACGAGGTTTGAGTATATTTACCGCATGTCATGTAGTTCAGTTGACTGAAGGCTAATGTTTTCTTTTCAGGAAATGGATGATATATTCTGGGACTTGTAGGGACGGTGGTTGCCTCATTTTGTAGGAAAGAAAAAGATTAGTGTGAGGCAATTTTTATTTGGAAATAAGTTAAATAGTTAAGTTATACCATTTTTGGCTCAATCACAATCTTGTCAAGGGCTGGTGCTATTAAGACTAACGTGGCTTGTTTTTGCATCTGAATGCTTTGTCACATAAAGCGACGGACTTGCATGTAATGATGCCGGGCCCTTAATTCTTGATAAAAGGACTAATTTGTATTTGAGTGTGTTTTCGTAGGCCCTTTATAAGAGAAAGTGGATATGTTAGTGTACATCATTAAATGGGAAGTGTGAATGATACTGTCATTACTGCAATTTAACTCTACTTAAGTTATTAGCTTCCAGTTCCTTTGCTTTTTGTTCATGAATAATTAATTTACCATATTTCGATTCATATGCTGTAAAGAAGGTAGGAATTTAGGTGCATTTAACACTATGATTTAGTTGAATGAATCATGCATGCTGAGAGGCCTGTTTTTATTAATGGTAAGTTGCAGCAGCCTTGTGTTGTCTGTTTTATAGACAATGGAAAAATAGATTTTCATTATTCACCCATGCAGTATATGCCCATCATTTGGAATTTAAGTGCAAATTACTAGGTAATTTTATTTTTCATAACCAGAGCCATAGGCACTAATTGCCATAAAGAAAACAACCAATAAGATGCTGGACAACCACATTCTTTGTGGTTGCACAGTATATGGCTGACTGAGTATGAACCAATTGGCTGCACTTCTTACTATCATCATCATCAGCAGCCTTGAGTCAAGTACGTCCACTGCAGGACAAAGGCCTCTACCATGTTCTGCTAGTCACTCAGTCCTGCGCTTGCTGCTGCCATTTTATACCCGCAAACTTCATCTGCCCACCTAACCTTCTGTCTTCCCCTAACCCGCTTGCCTTCTCTGGTAATCCTGTTAGTTACCCTTAATGACCAGCGGTTATCCTTTCTACGCGCTACATGCTCGGCCCATGTTCATTTCTTCTTCTTGATTTCAACTATGATATCCTTATCCCCTGTTTGTTCCCTGATCTACTCTTCTCTCTTCTTGTCTCTTAAAGTTACACCTACCATCTTCCTTTCGATTACCCGCTTCCGACTATAGGTAACACAAAAAAATTTGATGCATTTGCAGAAGAGTACGAACACCAATTTACCTTGTGAGATTGAACAGAGCTGTATTGCTAAACTCACGCTGTTTATTCACTGAAAAAGGCTGCTAAGTTTACAGAATATGAGGAACAAAAAGCAAATGCACAAAAACAAGATATGAAAGCAGTAATTACACGTACAAGAAGAACATTGTTTCTGTTACATGGTGAAAAAGTCCTTTCTATGCATGGCTGGCGCAGAAGCCTAGCTCAGATTCCAGCCGCACACAGTCACATCGTGCATGTATCAACGGCCCCTTCCCGTAGCTCCAGGCACTGCAGCTAGGACGGTTTCGGGAGAATAAGGCAACAGGCTATATTAACAAACAACACTTTGTTGCTATGTTAACAATAATGCATACATGTCGCTTAGAGGAATGGTTTGCTCTATGAAGAGAACAAAGTGTAGGACTTACTTCTATAGTCAATGGGCGTGGCTCACAGGAGCTCAGAGGGGAAACATCGTTACCGCTGGCCGGTACCGGAGAGCTTGTCTCCTCAGTTTTGTTCCCACCTCTAGTTTCCCTCTTTCCAACGAGGGTTGACTCCCTCGCCAAGGAAGAGTAACCTGTCCCTTGAGCTGGAAAAGGGGGAGGGGGGGGGATAGCAGGGGTTGGCCGCAGACTGAAAGGATCTCCGAAAAAGGCTTCAGTGCTTCTTTCTGAGGGACCAGGTTGTCCTCGTGGTGGCACTTCTGTCAAGAAAGAGGAAGCACGGGCACGCATGCTGTCCCACAACGGACTGATAGATGGGTCACTTTGGTTTGTAAAAACCTTCCATTACTAGATGTGCATTCATGCTGCAACTTTTAACAATAATCTTCAGAACAGGAAAAGTGCAACGAGAATGGAGAATGGACAAAACACTTTGTTCATGATATAGCTTTTTTAGCGTGCAAAAAAGCTATATCAAGGAGGGAGTAAGCAAGAAAAAAGCTATAAGCAAAAAGCTAAGCAAAAAGCTATATTGAAGGAGGGAGCAAGCAAGAAAGGAAAAAACAAGAATAGAAATAAAAAGAACAAGGAAGAAAGAGGGAAAGGAAAAATCAAAGAGGGCTGTCCAGCTTTGCACTTCATACATACAGGTTTCGTACCCCTATAGGGCGAAGCTTCCTTATTACGCGACAGAAAGAGCTTGTTTCACGGAAGTTCCGGCATCGGCGTTGGTTGTGAGCGGAAAATCATCTTGTGCGTAACCAAAAAAATCGAGAAAGATGCAAACAGAATAGATCATTTCTGGGTCCGAGTCAGGATCGAACTCTGGACATTTGTGTGGCGTTTTATCGCACAGCCACGTGTCTTCTTATAAATACTGTGAAAAGAACTTACTCTGTTCGCAAATGCAGTGAAAATAACATTCATGGCTTATGAATATTCGCACCCTGTATACAGGCTTCACAATACAACATGTAATATCATAGTAATGCGTGGCACAAGCCTACATTGCCATCAGATGTCAGAGGACATGTGGTTATCATTACGACTAAGAACGCATGTTACTGCACGTATTCCCTTAAGACCAAGTAGTGAGTGCATAGCAATTGCTCATGGTTTCAAGCATGCCGCCCATTACACAGAATGCAGCCATATGCGAAAGAAAGCTTCAGTGACACAAGCTACTTTCAGTTTTGTAGATCACATAGTAGTAATCCACAATTTGAACTTCTTGGGTAGCATCATACAATAAGAAGTATGCACAAAGTGTTTAAAGTATGCACAAGAGTCAGGATACCATTATCACATTGAACTCTTAAAGTTGTAGCTTAAAGTTCCCCCAATATTTTCCCCTATAAAACTTTATGGGTTCAATCTTGTTGGTAAGGCTTCACTGATGCGAAGCAGCACGAAAAACGAGAAAGAGAAACGTTGGTAGTTGAGCACTTGCTTCTGTGTGTTTCTTTCTGTGTCCTTGTGCTTTCTGAGCCCTCAAAGTTTTATGATAAGTGGGAAAGCCAACAGTGCACCAAATGTTGCACTCAGTGAAGAAGGTTGCTAGCAAATGTTAGTATAGAACTCATTCATGGGGCAGTGTTCTCGAAACACTTTGCACTGTAGGTAGCCAGCGTAACAAATTTCAATGTGCACCAGCTCACGCTCACTCAAAAAGGCTGCGAATCAAAAACATGGCACACAGGGCACTTGCACAAGACATGCCAGCAGTGTTTATAAGGGCTGTAAGATGAAGCAATAATGCACTGGCCTGCCTTCTTCGACAGTGTTAAAGTTTCGATTACCAGACTTGCGTTTGTACTGCAACTTCTACTGATAATACCAATTTCATCGATCTTAATCTGTCAAAAATGGTTCATTCCCATAAAAAGTTGAATGCATTCATTTTAAGATTCCTAGGAAATAACACCATTGAAAAATGCTTCACACTCATCTTTTCTCTATGAAAGCTTTTGCTGGAACACTACACGATGTCCAGATTTTTGCGTAGCCTGCTATTTCCATGTTTCAGGGTGTTGTATTATGAATATACTGACAAATTTGTGCAGTACTACAGTAGTGTGATGAAATAACTCCTATAATTGTTTGTTTTCACCTAACTGCATTTCTGACTTGACTGATCAGATATGAACATGTGTGTTTGCAAGGAATGTTTAATGCCTGACCCATAACCACGGTTTTTAGTTTTCCTTTATAAGTAGGCTTGCGTGAATATTTGAGGGCTTTGAATATTCAAAGTGATATTAGAGTATTTTAATTTGCTTCAATTAAAATTTGAAATATTAGAAATTTCAAAGCATTTGAAATGAACGAATAGGTCTCCATTATTTCAAATGCAACTTCCTGTAAAGCTGGTGTCACGGCAGTGGAAAGGTGCTGGACTACCGTAATGCAGGAGAAATCCGCTTTGTTGTAAAGACCCTCTTCAAAATTAAATGAATGTATCGCCCTCACATCGATTCATATTTTAAGTTTAAGAGCTTCTTATACCGGCTTACATGCTCCGAGTACAGTAAATATTAAACCTAACTGCATTTTACAAGTTATCACTTGCATTCCTCCGAAAGTCGAATTCTGTTACTATTGAAAGTTGCTTCCATTTTCTTTGAACCATATAGAATGACATTAGCACGTAATATTTCTAGTTTAAAAAATGTAGAGCGTATTAATTGGGTGATGATAAATGTGCCAATTTTTCAGTATTTAATATGCGATATACCCTGCGATTTTGATTCAATATCATTAAACCACATCACTATTTATATATCGAATTCACTTTTAACTGAAAATTTACTATTCACACAAGCCTACTTATTATGGGAGCTGCACTGGGGACGGTAGATGTGTTTAAGTCAAGTCGCACCTTTCAGTCCCCTGAAAAGGCCCTTGAGAAGTTTAAGCAGCTTCTCCAAACCGACCCACGAAACCCCATAGCCAGCTATGGCAAAGCACTGGCCCTGGAGAAGATGGCCGAGCGGAGGAAGAGCAATTCAATCCTGGAACAGAGCATCCAGGCGTACTTGGACGTGATGAAGTTGCCAAGCAAGGAATGGTACCTCAGAGCGGGAAACAAGGCTGTGGATCGGATGCGCTTCCGAGGTGAGTGCTCGTGTTGAATGAGCCCTGCTTGCATGCATTAAAGCCACTTATTTCACCTCTCGAATCGACTAAGAAATGGAGAAAGTACAATGAATCATTTAAGGTTTCCAGATGCTCTTGCACAAACAGCTGCGGGTGTTTGCGTGTGTGCAGTGAAGGAGGCGGGGGGAGGGTCAAGCCTGCATTGCATTCTAGCTCATCATTTTTGAAAGTGCGGGGTTGTGGCCATACAGGCTTTCGACAACAGTTGCAATCAGGGAATCTTAATGTTCCATTTCAAGGCCTGTATACTTTCTGCATTTACCTGTGAAAGCCAGTGGCTGAAGGTCAGCTCTTGTGAGCAGCACTTAATTACCATTTTTCCATCCATTGGCTTGTTTTCTTTTGGATATGATCATCACAACATAAGGAAATATGGACGTAGGCCAGGCACGTATCAGTGGCTATTCTGCCACTGGTCATTGAGGGTAGCTAAAGCACTTTCCTAAAAAATAACTTAGGAGCGTGTAAGGGCAGTTTGATCTCTGCTGAATTACAAAAGTGATGTGAAAGTTTTCAAAAGTGAACGCCAATAGCACTTTTTGGTGAAAAAACAGTGGCTGTGGCCGCCCAGCTTCTTGAGATGCCGAGCGAACACAGCGACGTCATTCTCGATATGACGCGTCATCTGCAATAGCAGTACTGCTGAAGTGTGGCCTCTTTGATTAGTTCTGGAAATGGCACATCATGGGTTAGTCACGGAGGCAGTGGTTGAAAATAAAGAAGAACACTTGCTCCGGGCCAGTGGAAACGAAAATGACGTATGTTTCCACACCCACGCTTTCAACGCCCTCGCAGGGGCAGAGCACGACAAGTTTTTATTTCGCCTGTTCTAAAGCTCCTGCTGCTACAACCGTGAAAACAATTATGACAACAACAATAGTGTCAGTCCTTCCTAAACAAGAAGTTTTTATTGAATTCTAACATTCCTTCAGCTTCTCTTTAAGGGTCACAGACTGGATTCTAAGAGAAGGCAAGAAGGTGAGGGTGTGACAGAAAGTTAGGTGGACAGATGAGATTAGGAATTTTGCGCGTATGAAGTGGCAGCAGAAAGCACAGGACCGAGTTGACTGGCGGAACATGGGAGAGGCCTCTGTCCTGTAGTGGGGGTTGTCAGGATTATTATTATTATTATTATTATTATTATTATTATTATTATTATTATTATTATTATTATTATTATTATTATTATTATTACAACCGGGACAGAGGAGCAACTGGGGCTGATAAAGAAGGCCAAGGTGGCTATGGCATAGTTAGTTACTTTACTGGAACTACTAATAGAACACAAGAAATAAATGAAAAGGCTGCAGAGAAGACCAGACTAAAAGTTAGCTAGAGACAAATACATCATTCATTTTTAATAGCTATATTTTAGCTTACAAGCACAGCTTGATACTATTGTAATAAATATGTGATTGCATTTTCGGACTTACTTGGCTCTTAAATCACAAGCCGTATCCTCAGTGCTTTCTTCTTATTTAATCAAAAAATTGTTATGGCCCGAGATAATACTCTAATAATTTCAAAATTTTTAACAGCCTCTTATTGACACGTACCCACATTCATTTCTGGCAGCTATGATGCACATCTGTCTCCTCCAGCATATTAGATTCACTCATAGGAATAGAATTCAGGACGCTTGTGTTCTCACACTGTAGTGGACTATCGTTGAGGAGCACCTGTTCAGACTCCCTCTGAGGCAACTTTGTGGCAAAAGACACGAACAGCTGGTAGGGAGTTCACTGTAATACATGTCTCGTCACTATCGAAGCGCAGGCGCGGCGGCAGATGGCTGGCGCCACGCGCCCCGCACACTCATTTGCTTCTTGCCACTGAGTGCAGCAGATGCTGTCGCCACTTGCTCCCCGGGATACCGCGTTCATGACAGCCAGCAGTGATATCAGGCGCATAGTCTTTTGCATGTGATCTCTAAGAAGCTTCATTCATCAGTTGTATTTGTACATGGAACAACTGCTATCTTTGTTTGTTTCTCAGGTTCACATTTCAATGGGATAAGTAGGTGGACAGTCTATTGAAAGTTTCAATGGGTGGGCAGTCTATGTTAAGCAGAACGATGAGCGAAGCGCAGTAGTGGGCAGCATTTTAAATTACCATGGAGAGAATCGTGTGACCAAGGCTTGTAATTTTATAAATTGGGGAGGAAGCATTGTGAAGAAGTTAGGAAACCGAACATCATTTGACACGGAGTTTGGCCAGACCACATTTAAAGAGGTTATTTGATAATTTCTTGCATGTTTGTGTTATTCTGGCATTATTTTGTAGCTGTTTTATATAGTAAGAAGGCAAAATGTGATATTAGTGTTGCATTGGGTGAGACTGTGTTTTTGTGCAAGCAAGCTTTGTGCACACATTGCAGGATTTTTTACCAAAGCTATAAAACTGCAGGCGGAAATGAGCAGCAAGTTCCCTGAGGATGTTGGAATCAAGAATCAAATGGCAGTTTCCTACCTGATGATCGGCCAAGGAAAAGTTGCTGCCCAGCTGCTTGAACAGGTATTTCTTCTTTCTTTGAACTAAATGTTCCTCACTGGTGTTAGATATTTTTGAGTGGTGCCCATTTGTTTAATCTTCAAAAGCGAGAGGCTTATTGCTTTATCCACTGCAGTTATCTGATATTATGCTGTACTGCTATGCACAAAACATCTTTTTGACTCCCAGCCATGGTTGCAGAAATGTGATGGAAGTGAAATGGGCAATGGATTTGCATGATAAAGGATCCCAGGTTTCCTTATCATATGTCTAAAAATCATAATCGTGGCACTGGAACAGGAAATTCTAGAATTGTGTTTAATTATTAAATAGAAAGAAAGAAACACCTCTGATGCATAAATTGTGATAAAACTTGTGGTAAGTTTATGTTCTTTCCTTATGTTAAGCTTTCTGGCAAAGGTATTGTTAGGCATAGACACAGGCAGTGTGGTGGCATGTGTGAGGGTGATGTAATGGTTGGAAAATGCACATCCTGGCATTAATGACATTGCAAGATTCAAATTTGCTACACTTGTTAACTGCAGGGATTTCTCTTGCCAGTCGCCTTGCACAGGCACACAGTGTCATAACCTAGCATGTCACCGATTGACTGATTTGCATCTCACAACGTAACAGGGGTGATTTTTTGTGCTATAGAAAAGAAAAATGAAGGTCAATGCTGGTGACACAACTTGTGTGTACACAGTATGTTGTAATACGGGCAGGCAATGCTCGCTGTCTTCTGGAAGTTGCCAAGCGTAGTACCGTGAAAGCTCGTTATTTTAGCTCTTGTAAATGAGAAAATTTGGATAATTCGGGCATATTTTTAGGTCTCGGCCAACATTAGTATTGTTTAGCAGCACCAAACTTTTGTTTATTTGGGCAAATTTGGCCACAACGCGGTTATTTCTAATGATCCTCAATTGTGCCACGCAAAAGAGTGAAAATGTCGTTTGCAGAAAATCGAAAAGAAGTGGCACTGTCCGCATTGCTATTTTCATCAGTTGGTCGGGATGGTGGTTTTGTTCACTTGAGTATCCGCCAATTAGCAGCTTTGTTTCAACTAGATGTGATGCGTACACATTGTCTCAAAATTCAGGCATCAGGGAAGCTGTTGAAAATGAAAAGCTTTCAACGGTGGTTAGTATGTTGGCATAAAACAAGATTGCTGTGTTCTGATCATCTGGTGCCAGCATATTACGTATGAAAGAGCTGTCGTCAAGAGCTCATCCGTATTGGTGGCAGTATGTAATAACGGAGGGGTGCAGAGACAGTCTAAATAATCATGGCAGTCTGGCACAGTGATCGCATTGACAACACAGTTGTAGGATCATGAAAACTGTGGCTCTTACAGTGTTCTTATGCAAAACAACTACGGGATTTACGTACTCATCAAGAAAATGAAAGTGTATTAATGTAACCGACAATTGTTTATTGTATTTTTTATACTTTTCATAATTCCGCATTCATTGAATCCAGGCGTTTTTTCCAGTCTTGTGAAGTCTAAAGTAAGGCATTTTGACTGTAGTAAGCTGCGATTGCATATTTTCTTTCTGTTACTGTTTTCTTAATACCTACTACAGATCATGGGATGTTACAATAATCATGAATAATATTTCTTCACTCCGAATTGGAAAAATTACCATCATCAGCCAGATCATTTGCCTATGTGATGCCGATCAGTCAAGAAGTTTTCTTGTCAAGAATATCTCTTACTGTACTCATTCTCTGGGTCATCAGAGTTATTGCATCCCACGCAAGACAAATGTGCACACGTGTTCTGGAAATGAAGCAAAAGATGAGGACAAACAAAGCACGTTCATGATGATGACGCTTTTCTGTAGACAACTTCCGATGTAACAAAAGTTTAACAGCTCTGCTGTGTTAATCGTGGGCGATTCTTTCAGGTTATATCCAATTTCTGCTGTTGGCAGCTTTCAGTGCACCAAGCTCAGTTTGTGTCCTTGCTCATCCAGGTTTTGAAACAAGACCCAAGCAATGGGTTTGCAAAGGTGCACTATGGTTTTATATTGAAGACTGAAAAGAACGACTTGGAAGGTGGCATCAAGTACCTCAGTGAAGGCATTGCAACTAGGGAGCCAGGAGTCATAGATGGACGCTTTTTCTTGCACCTTGGTGACGCTCTCCAGAGGACTGGACAAAATGAAAAGGTAGCTTTTTTTTTTTTCAAGCAAGTTGCTGTATTAAACCAGCCTGGGTGTTTATATGGTGAAGAATCATAAAAAAAAACTGTGCAGTGGTAACTTTGGTATCATTTTGTTATTTTACTCACTTTTTCCAACTTTTTCCCCTATTTTCGATTTTTTATGACTAACTTTGCAGTTTTTTTACTGTGGTACTGATTAACTGGATTTAGTTTTGATTTTCTTTAGAGACATTAATTAGTAACAGCTGTAGGTATAGGACGGCAAAAAAAGGTGGAGCTAAGTCAGACTCACCCAAAAAGTATATCTTCTGTTTTGAACTGACACTCACCAAAATATTACTCAGCCAGACTCAGACTTACGGTTCAATCTGAGTGAGTGAGTTTGCTGACCTATGGCTGCAAGTTTTTCTGCCTAATTTGTTTGACTTCCCACATGAAGCGTATTGGTGAGATGTGTTTGGTGAAAGTTTTATCGGTCAAAAGATACTTCATGGATCCCTCAGCTGCTGTTACAGTTTGTGGATATGACAGCCTGAAAGAAAATTGTATGAAACGAGTCACTAATATACACACCCTACTGTGGGGATTAAACGGTACTGGAGTTCCAGAGCTTAGGATTCAGGAAAATGTCATGAACAGGAACCCCAGCATTGCACAGCTCCTACTGCATGCATTTTCACTGATGAATGATGCCTTATCATATTAGTGCACACGTAGCCCCACTTCATTAGTTACATTTTCTGCAAGTTCGTCAAACTGCATGGGCAATGTCTTTCTGTTAATACTGAACACAAAATCTTGGGCTTAATTATGGACACCAAGCTAACCTTCATACCATACATGAAGTATTTAAAAAAACAAGTGCATAAAAGCAATGAATGTTCTAAAAGTGTTGTCACGCACTGCGTGGGAAAGTGACAAAAAGTGTTAAATGAATTGGTTTAAAAGCATCATATGTACCCGAATAGACTATGGGGCAATAGCATATTAGTCTGCGACACCTACTGCCCTTAATATGCTTGACCCTGTTCATCATCTAGGCATTCGTCTCTCTATGGGTGCTTTTCGCTAGCCCCGAGAAAAGCCTGTACGTGGAATCGAACGAATGGTTGCTCCACCTACAGAGATGTTACATGTCTTTTAAATATTATCTTAAAGTGAACGCTAACTAGGAACACCCTTTATGTTCGACAATTAACAACATGTTAAGTTCTGCTGTGCTTGAAAAATGGCCTTCTATGAGACAGCCCTACTCACTCCATGTTAGGGGCCTAGCAAAGGGAACCAGTGTGCCATTTGAACACCGTTTGATGGCTCCCGCAGCAATCCTGCCACCGTGGCAGTGGCAGGCAATAGATTGTGATGTGTCTTTCTTAGAGGTTACGAAGCACGTGCCAATTGCACATATTCGAACATACTTCCTAGAACTACAACATAAATACACATGTCCTGAGTTCTTTACGGATGCTTCGAAGTCCAACACTTCTTTCTTGTACGCAGCCGTCGGCCCATCCTTTTCAAAAGCCAACGTCCTGCACTCTGATGCAAACATTTTCACTGGCCAAGCTTATGCGATACTTGCGGCCGTTAAACACATTAAAAAATAAAAGTACAGAAGGCAAGAATATATACAGATTCTTTAAATGTAGTAAAAGCTCTAAAATCTCTTAAAAAAGTACAGAAACCCTGTCCTTGTCTCGCTTTATTCGCTCTTATGCACAGTCTACTCATCTAAGCAGCGTGTTGTAGTCTGTTCGATGCCAAAACACCGTGAAATACAAGGCAACGATCTGGTGAACCAGCTAGCTAGATCCGCCAACAAAACCGCTACCAATACATTGATACCAGCTCCTGCACTCGATTTGAAATTTTTTCTAAAACAAAAGCTCGGGAGTTATTGGCAGAGCACATGGGACTCACGCACAGGTAATAAATTGCATGTCATGAAGCCGCAACTTGGTCATTGGCCGCCAGTATCAAAATCACGCCACGTAGAAGTAATACTGACAAGTTTAAGAACAGGACATACACACACAACACATTCATTTCTTTTGTCTGGTGGCGATCCACCTTTGTGGGATAGATGTGGAAAAGCACTCATGGTACTTCACATTCTAATCTAGTGTAAAGAATTAGACACGCTGAGAATACAACACTTTTCATTACCCTACCGACAACAGATACCACTTCATTTTGCAATGTTCGTCAGTAGGGAACCACTTGTCACCTATAAATCGTTGTTAGCTTTTTTGAGAGAAGTTTGTACCTTTTATATCAAGTACCCGGGCATTCCGTAGCATGACATCTCCAGAGTGGTCTCCGCTGCGGTGTCTACACTCACCAAAGCACTTGCCTCGCAGCCCTTGGACGCAAGGGTGTGAACTATTTTATTATCACAAACTTTCGTCGTCCATTAACACCACACACTTTTCATGATATGGTTATGATTTTATTACTTCTGTGTTTTTACCCGCCTTAGAGCGAGGAATTTTAAAGGGTCCCTCCAACACTTTTGAAGCACCTATTTTTTTAATGTGTTTTGGGTAGACCGATGGCCGGGGATAATTTTAGCATAGGTCCAAGCACCGATATTAAAACCATTAGTATTTTAATCGTGCGATAAAGTCACCTCATTGCTGCCGACCTCGTCGGCGCACAGTGGCGCTCGCTAGAAATAGGCGGGCGGAAATGACGACGATGAGCGCAGCCTATCGCAGGAGGCGTAAAGCCTCGCTCTGAAGCAAAAGGACCTCTTCGAGTTCTGACAAGTCGGGGAGGCTCATTTCTACCAGCCTCACCCAGCTGTTCGACCGCGTAAACAAAACGGCGTGGTCAGGCACCACGTTGCTTGTTGCTATAGCAACAGCGTCATAAGCACAATAATTATTTTGCCTTTTGCTTATACAGTGCTGTCCACTCTTGCGAACACGGTACACTGTCGCAGCGCTGCACGGGGGGCCAGCACACACTGTGGCGCATCGAAGCTAATCTGTGCAGGCCCACAGGCATTGCCTAATCTCTTATGTGCTCAAGTGCCGTGCTTGCTTTGCAGGAAAGCATGCCCAACTATCAGCATGCCAGTAGCGATTGAGCGCTCCTCAAGGGCATTGCAAAAAAGTACTCTTCGCTTGTTGTGTAGTTTGAGCCGCGTGTTGTTCTTGTTGTTGTTCAAGATCAAATAAGCAGTTACAAACATGCGTGTGCCCGGTGGCTTCATCAAGAATACAATATTTGTGATATTTCTGAATGATACTCACAATAATTACTTGGCTATTGCAATTAAGTACTCTTTCTTCTGCTATATAGAGCTTGTATCAAGCATTGGGGGGGGGGGGGGGGGGGGAGGGAAGACTCCACGGGGTCGCCATGTATTGAAACATAACCGTGGAACATAATCACCTCATTTTGTTATCGGTGTCTAGTATTGAGACATTCTGGGGTTTAGTACTGATGTTTCTCGAATCTTGACCCCAAGCCCTCTTGAGACATGATCCACTTATAAAACATGTGAAACACTTTTTTTCAAAAGGTAGCACATTTTGTTCAGCAATTTCAGTGGTGGGAGACCTGCGCCAACTCGTAATTACTGCGCCACACTGCTCCAAAAGGTTTTTTCTTTTTTTTGTCTAATTTACACCATTGCTGTGCCACGATGTGGTTTTGTAACTGCAGGTAATGTTGACAGCACTCATCGCGAGCAGATATTACGTGATGGTCGCCATCTAGTTCCCTTGGGCCGCTGCATTTTCATAAGTTGCACCGCTGCAACAGCACCGAATTGGCCAATTAATCATTCCAACTTTTGCATGATTGTGGCATTGCCTTTTCTGATAACCATTGTCAAAGAACAAAGGCGAGAAGGCAGATCCATCATTGACTACCTGGTAGTACGTATCGACGCAGAGATCCGAGACACTTTTGTCCACAGTCAATATTTTCTGTCAGTCTTTCTCGATATGAAGAAAGCTTACGACAATACATGGCGCTTTGGTATATTAAGAGACCTGCATCACCTTGTTGTGCACGGTAGAATGTTCATCATAATCTAAAGTTACTTGTCCAACCGGACATTCTCTGTGTGGGTGGGCAATGGGTTGTCCCAAACATTTTTACAAAAGACGGGTGTGCCACAGGGTGGTGTGCTTAGTTGCACTTTTTTTATTATCAAGATGAATTCCTTGCATCTTTACATCCCACGAAATATTTTCTATTGCACATATGTCGACGATGTGCAAGTAGGTCTTAAGTCATGCAATTTTGCAATGTGTGAGCGACAGTTGCAACTAGTTCTGAACAAAATCGCAACATGGTCAGTTGAAAATGGTTTCAGCTTTAATGCTCAAAAAAGTACCTGCATCCTGTTCTCTGGTAAGCGAGGCCTTCGTGCTGACTCAGATATCTACCTCCATGGTTAGCATCTCTCTGTGAACACGAAGCACAAATTCTTGGGCTTGATTCTGGATAGTAAACTGACATTCATATCACACATTAAGCATTTGAAAAATAAATGCATAAAAACAATAAATGTCCTAAAAATCTTGTCACGCACCACGTGGGGGTAGTGACAAAATGTGCCTGAGAGATTTGTACAAAAGCCTCATGCACACCCGCTTAGACAACGGGGCAATAATCTATCAGACTACAACACAAAGCACTTTGCAAATGCTTGATCCTGTCCATCTAGGCATTCGCCTATCAACGGGTGCTTTTCACACTAGCCCTATAGAAAGCCTCTACGTTGAGTCTAATGAGTGGTCACTCCATCTGCAGAGATCTTTCATATAATTCGTATATTTCCTGAAGGTGAACGCAAACAAGGATCACCCGACGCACCCCATAATCAATAACGTGTCCTCCTCAACTCTTTTTCACAGCCGCGCTTTGCTGCGACAGCCCCATGCACTTCGTGTGACGGACCTGGCAAAAGAAATGGGTGTGCCACTTCTCGAGCAGCATTTGGCAGCCCTCACTGCAAATATCCCTCTGTGGCAGTGGCAATTAATAGATTGTGGAAGTCGCAAAACATGCACCTCTTCAACATATCCGCACATACTTTCTTTAACTGCAGCACAAGTACACCTGTCCTGAGTTCCTTACAGATGCATCTAAATCTCACACTTCTGTGTCATACGCAGCCGTCGGTCCATCTTTCTCAGATGTCGGTGTTCTGAACTCTAATACAGGCATTTTCTCTGCAAAAGCCTATGTGATTCACTTATACTTTATGTATGTTTGTGCGTGTATTTGTATGTGTGTGTGTCTATACACACAACCAAAATTGTAAAAACTTGGGGAGGGTTTAAGTGCCCCCACATGGCTATGCCCATGTTAGACAAAGCCTGTTCAACACTGCCAGAGTAGGCATAGATTTGACATAAACAATGCGACGATGCATGAAAAGAAGCCATAATGAAGAAGGGCAACTTCTGAAAACGATTGCAACATCATGTGTGACTAATGGCCTGATGGGTGTCCGTCTTTTTTGGTTGTTGTTGTTGTTGTTGTTGCCACTGTACATCAAGTCGAAGTAGACTTGTAGAATCAGTTACACAAAAGTTTAAAAAAAATTATTTGTATACCGCCTTCTGTTTTCAGCCGCTCTGTGTTGCGGTTTCCTAGCCACCTGTTAACACGATATTTAGGAACTTCGGATCAAGAAATGCTCCACCAGCTCATGAAGAACAATGCTAGAAGGTCAGGTGACAAAATATATATAGTGGCAAGAAGGCGGGGGGGCTGTTCCGTTGTGATGTGATTGATTTACGGCATGCAGTTTACAAGCAAACCCCAAATGTGGTTTTCTGCAATAAAGATACAGTTGACTCCCGATAATTCGAAGTCGCTTAATTGGAGTTATCGGTTAATTGGAAGTGGAGTGGGGGTCCCATCAGTTTTGAATGTAGTTCAACAGGAAGAAATTCTCGGTAATTAGAAGCTAGAGGTCTGAAATTTCGGTTAATTCGAATTTATTTTCGATCGAATTCCCGGAGGAAATCGTAATGTTTGTTAAATTTCCTATTTTCGAAGTGCTAAACAACTATGCGCGTCCGACGGGCACCCAAGGGCATCGCAGTTGACCACAGTGCCGCAGCTCAAAGCGTCAGCTGATGGCATCGCAGTTGCATGCAGTGCCCCAGATCACGAAACGGCTGCTCCGGCGGTTCCGGTTACGGGCCTCATTGTTGATCTCGTTACGGTCGTGTGCAGACTCAGCGTTTCCATATGCTGGCGCAAGCGTGGGGTCACGTAAAGGATGAAACCATTGCCAACTGCTTTAGGGCGTGCGGCTTCATTCCATGTGGTGCAGATAATGACGCGTCTTGTACAGTGGGGGAAGAAGACACAGGTGAGCTTGACGTTGATGGTCTCCTGCCAGCTCTCGGCGACGTCCCTTTCGAGGAGTACATTGCCACTGACAGTTCGGTAGAAACGTGCGGTGCACTGTCGGACGCTGAGATCGTGGAGATGGTTCAGCCCAGCGAGCCTAGTCACAAAACTGGGGTTGACGACGACGACGCCGCAAGTGAGCCACTACCGCGGGCTGCTGATGTAGCCGCAGGCCTTGCCCTTGCGCAGCGGTTTTTCACTGCTGAGAGCAACGCCGAGGAAGCACTTGGGCACATATACAGCCTGCAGGACTTGCTTTCTGCTGCAAGATTCAGCAAACAGAAGCAAACGGCTATCACAGATTTTTTCTCATAAACTGCTTTGAAATAAATGTATTTTTCGTTCATTGTGGTTAATTGGAATTCCGCTTAATTCAAAGTTTTTTGCGGTCCCCGTGATCTTCGTATTAACGAGAGTCGACTGTATTCCTCGTAGCGACGTTTTCTAATCTGCGAGGGAAGCCCTATCGTGAAAAGTTGAAAGGTGGAGAGAACATGGTAAAGAAAAAGTAGAAATAAATTAAAATCGTTTAACAATGGCCTTTCACGAGTGTTGCTGTAGGAAAATTTTTTATAGAGACAAAAGTAACTATAACGCCCTTTTTCGATAAAGTTACTGTGTAAAATAGTAAGTGTTTCATTTACAACTCCCTCTAACTTAAAAGTAACTGGTTATAGTTAAAAGTTACTGGAAAAAGTAACTAGTTACCGGTAACGCGTTACTGCCCAAGCGTGGTTCAAAGGGCAGGAAAGCACTGTATGACAACGTCTGTTACACTTGGGCTGATAGCAACGGATAAGGCCATGGGTAGCTGATGCTTAAAGATTCCTCGAAAGATGCAATTCAAAAGATTAGATTGACATCCTTCAACCATTGCCCCTGCCGCATTCCCTTTTACTGCTGGCCGATGACGTGTTGAAAGCTATAGGCCCATGCTTCATGTACATGTAACGAAGCTGCATTTCCCATACTCTTAAGAGCATTGACCAACGTGCTCATAAGCTTATCTTTTTTACAATTTCAGTCAGTGAATGTCAGAAGCACTGCGACGAGAAAGCTTTTATTATGTCTCTCAAAGAGATGAACACCACATTGTGCCACGGCCAAAGTTACTTTTCTTACAGAGATTACTGTTGCTGTTCTCACTGTGTAGTACTCAACACAAGCCTTCTTTTCATGACACCAGTTGAAACATTGGCTGATATCTGAGCTGCGGTTGATAGTGCATTAGCAATATCAGGAACATTGGAGAGAGTATGAGGCCACTCTGAAGTTAGGAGTCGCTGCCACGGCTCCGTCTACTTACAGACACGAGTGTTCGTTGCTGCCTCTTTAGTGCGAAATAGGCCACAAGGAGAATGCCTTACCGTTACGATGACATACGTGCGGAATACATGTCATCGTTGAGGTGGTAAATCTGAAGAAGCTAAAAGAGGACTCGGCCGCCTTGTTAGTCCAAGCTTTGATACGCCACTTCAGAGCACACACGCACGCACGTTATGTAAAAAAAGCAGCAAAGCCCCATTTAAGAAATCCCTGAAAATACTCTTCTGTTCGCCGTAAAGCTAGGGGAATGCGGACATTCTCCTTCAAGAATCCAGCAAGTCTTAGTAGCCTTGCGATAAACCAAAACAATCCTGAGCAATTTGAAAAGATGCATGCAATTAACTGCAATTGAAGCAGTGAAGGAAGGAATCACTCGCGTCGTTTCCAGAAAACTGCGCATTATTTTGCAATGCCCTTGGAGAGCGCTCAAGCGCGTCATAAAAAATCGGGCAATACATGAGCACTGGTGCCTCGCGAAGTGCGTCCACGTTGCGCTGTGTTCGCGCCAATAGTTGACAGGACTGTACATTTAACCTGTCAGCACTCGTACAGGGTTGGACAGTGCTTAGTCAAACTGCAGCATCTGCAGCTTTGTCACCGTCTCCAGTTTCTTTTTCATCACTGTTTGTTTTGATGAAAAAAAAATACGAATATGCTGACTGATTAACTGCTGAACTTACTAATTCTTTTGCTTGGGTTGAGAATGAGTTAACTGAGGTTTGAATTTCTCTGTGTTCCCTAGGCTTCCTGTACGTTATAGATTTTTGCAGCTTCTGCTGGCCTTTTTCCTAGTTGGTTTAGATTCTGCATTTTCTGTTGAAAATTCTTCACAAGACTTATACACATGTTGTATTGAATTTTGCTTTGTGTGCCTCAGGGTAGAATTTCCTAACTCTTTTCTAAGTCACCCACCATTGTAGTGCCTCACAGTATGCGCACACAACAGTTTGAAACAGCACAAGTCTGTGCATGTTAAAAGAAAAAACCAGGAGAGAAAATCCGCACCCAGCATGATATTTCGACATATTACCAAAATGGCAGACGAGATTTTTTTGCCCCGCACCACTCCCCCACCCCTAATCAGAATTCAATATGGCACCAGCTCCAGATAGAAGCATTTATTTTTCCCTATCTGGCACACCCATTTCAACCCGCTCTTAACCAACCACATTGCATCAACCCGGACTGATTTTTTCCACTGCTTGTAGAGCTGCGCAAAACCCTTGTTGGTAGACCCTATCCCTAATCCTTCCCTTTCCTCGTGGGAGGCCGCTCTTTCGGCCACTGGCTTGGATGACTAGTTGTGGCTGGTGGATCGGGCCTGCCTAGAGATGTCAGCCAGAGGGTACCTGGAAGTCTAGGGGCCCAGTCACATTGAGTACTTTTTTTTTTTCAAATGAAGTTGTATCCATTCAATCATCATTCAAACCTTTTAGTGCAATATATAAAACAAAGACAGGTGCTATTCTTTACCTTCTTCATCATATAGTATTCTTGTGCTGCGTCCTGCATTAAAATGCTGAAGCGCACAACAGACCTTTTTCTTTAAGGACCTCTACTTTTGGTAACCTTACATTGATGCATTCTGTGCACCTCGAAGATTACAATAACTTGTGATAGTACAAAGCAATACTTTCCTCAGGCCCTGGAGGTCTACAAAGAAGGAGTCAAGGAGGGGCTCTTTGCATCTGTTTACCAGCGCTCTCTGTACAGCGTCGATGGCCTGAAAGCACAGCCATGGTGGGACCCAAAGGAAACGCCGTATGCATCAGATCTTAAGGTATGCCGCCTTTTGTGTTGTAGCCACTGTTACCTTTGCTCGGATTGAGTTGAAAGCACACGGCGTGTTTTGTGTCTCAATGACTGAGCACGACTCTTTTGTGTGACAAGCAGCAACGGACACTTTCATTTCTTTCCCAAGCCCTTGCACTCAACCACTTACAATTTTCTGAATATCGAAAGATAGTGTTTTGAAAAATGCAGTTTGTATGAAATCAATGGTTCTGGTTCGAGTTGAGAATTGTACACATACTGTCGGCACCCGAGAAATCAGGTGCCTGAAGTTCTGGACATGCCCGATTTTCCGGGATCATCTCTAGCACCACCAAGTTCCCCGTAGAGTCAATGTAGAGTCAATGTCAAAGCGCTCGTGTTGTCTACGTTTCTTTCTTTTGTTTCCGTTCTGTGGCGCTAAGATTTCTTAGTCATGCATCGTTACCAACCTGCCCAACTCGCCGCACTCATCAGTATTAAAAAGTCTGAAATTATAAAGGTTTGTAGCTTCCGCCATCCGATTATTTGGACTTCTTGTTGCTAATCGCAGACTCGAAGTCACCATCGATGCCGCCATTCAAGTTTTTTTCGGACACTCGAAACCACCGCGCCGCAGCTGCCGTACCCTCAAAACGGAAAATGATGCAATCCAGCGCACGCCAATCCGTTGCCAGTCCTAGCCTCTCACCTAAGCTACGGCCAGAGTATAGTGCCTAGAATGTACTGACTAGTGGGCTGAGCGCGCACTATTGCGTGGCAGCCACGCTGATGCCTTCCCGAAGTCACCGCATGGTGGCACTGCCACTCTCTAAGGTCCACCGCGCGTCGGCGGCTCCTGCACTATGAGCAGCATAGCGCAGCACTTTCTGCCACGAATCTAGTCTTCTCCGTTGCTTTTAACACACTTCACAAGACACTTGACTGTACGGAGGAAGTCTTAGTGCCAAGTAAATGCCCGAAGAGAATCCTCCGCTGGTTCGGAAGGACAAAATAACTAAGCATTTCACACTCGCGCACCTTATGTCGTCTACTTGTTTTCACGATTTCGTGCTTATAATGACCAAGGTCGAATACAAGAAGTCATTTGAAAATAATAAGCTAAGGCTGATGCATCAGATGCAAGAAATCGTGTCGTAAGATAGGCTCACGGCAGTTTCAATCTCAAACAATAAAACTCGGACTTTTCGTAGCTACATGAGAACGTTCGCGGTCGAGCTTGCTCGATTAAGGGTGTCGTCGCAGCTGGCTGCCACTTGGTACATCTTACTGTGTTAAAAATCGTGCCACATGGGACTGAACAAAAGTGCTTGAGTGTTTTTTTTTTTTCTTCATCCCGGCCTGTTCACGTTTTTTTTTTTTTTTTTCAGTGCATTGGTTTTACTCGACCTCAATCTAGTCAACTGCTATTGAAACTGCTCAGTCATGGTATATTTTATTTTATTACACTCGGTATGATGCAGCATCATGCTAAGGGCATACTCTCTGCCGAGTTAGTCAGATCACGTGGCTTTGATAATTGTCAAGCGTGAAGATATTTTGACCGGAGCTGGTCGATGAGGAGGCCCCCGTGGAGGCTAAAAAATCCATCTTTCTGGTTTGTTTTTTTAAGGCAGGAAATATATTTGAATTAAGTCCAACACTGCCTTTAAACCACTGCATGTACTTTTGCATGTAAGCTCGCCCCGGCAAAACAATTATCTTTTCTTTGCGTAGGTGCTCATAGAGTCTCGGGCTACGCATTTGCATCAGAAGGCACTCGACTATTTAGTTCTCATCGTACAAGATGCGTTTCATAGATTCTTGTTGGGCAGCTAGAAAACAGGTCTTCACAGCAAGTTGCTGCTTTCGAGGGAGGGTTGCTATTCTTTCTTGCACTGCTCATTTAGTGCCTCATTTTCCACTTTCATGTAAGCCACCTGCTGTTGCACTGTGGCCAGTTTTTCTTTTTTTTTTTCGCATGAGATACATTGTTTGATTGTTTAGGGCATGTTGCATACTGACAGCGTGCTGTGCGCTTATTCCTGCGCAATCTGTTTTGCATGAGCCTTTGCAGATGTTGGCACTGCGTGCAGCTCTCCCCTTCAGTATCAACACCAAGTTCAAGGTTCTCGGAAAGATTCAGTTCTCTGAATTTGGCGAATTTTCCCGAATCAGGTTTCAGGTCACATCTGCCACAAAGAATCTGTGATGCAGATTTAGTGATGAATTCTTCAGCTTGAATTGTTATTCTAAGCGCAAAATAACAAACGCCGACCAAGGTGAAATACACAAAACTTAAAAAAGACGTTTTGGCTCCCCACATGGGAGCCTTGTTCACAGTGACCGCAAATGGCGTAGTGCGCTCTTCTTATGCATGTTTCATCACGTGTTGCAGACATCGCGCGTACACAGGGGGGAGTGTCCCAATATTTCTGTTCAACGTATGCGCAGTAGTTTGAATAGCCAGAGATTATATGTGCAATCGTGGTAACAACTTTCTTTCCGTGGCAATGATGCAGGCTTTATACTAGTCGATAGCGTGCACAGTAGACGCAACATGTTCTGCGAGGGCATTAGAAGCTACTTTCTTGTTCTTGACGTCATTAAAATGTTCCCGGAGCCTTCTTTTGTAATTGCCCGTTTCGCCAATGTATCCGTATTCCCAGTCTTTGCAAGGAATTTTATACACCACGCTGGGAAAATCATGTCTGTCCAACTTATCTTTGACATTTGTAAGACGACCTCGGAGCTTTCGTGCCAGAACGTGAGCCACTTGGACATCGTAGCCGCGCAATACCCGAGCGAGGGTCTCGCTGAAGCCTGGGACGTAAGGCACCGATGCGCGTTTTCTTGTAGCAATGGTGTGTGACTGAGCCGGACGCTGCAGTTGTCGCTGCACCGAGTTCATGAAGGAAAGCGGGTATCCGCAAGTAGCCAGCTCCCGTAAAACGGACTCAACATCTTCTACTGCGTCTTCTTCCCTAGAACAAATCCTCCAAGCGTGCTTTACGAGTGTATACACAACAGAACGTTTTTGGCAGGATGGGTGCACAGAATTGAAGCTTAGAAAACGACCGGTGTGTGTTTATTTTCTGTACGCGCTGAAAGTCAGGCGCCTACCGTCTCGTTTCACAAGGACATCAAGGAACAGAAGGCAGCCTTTTGATTCTTCTGCAGCCGTTTGATGCAACAGCTGCATTTTTGGTAGAGGCGAGAATGCTGTAGTAGGCCCATGTGTTCAGATTTGGGTGCACGTTAAAGAACTCTCGGTGGTCAAAATTTCTGGAGCCCTCCACTATGGCGTCTCTCATAATCATATGGTGGTTTTGAGACATTAAACCTCACATATCAATCAATCAAATCAATCAACGTATTCTGCCTGCCCTGATGCCTCTCCCGTTGAATCATGTCTTCGCGGTTCTCAGTGGCACAACGAACAGCGCGAACTTGTTCAGAGCAATGCACACGTCACTTATACAACTTCTGACAACACAAGGCACTAAGAACTGACAATGCCGCAGAAGCAACACCGGTAACACGCATACGCACAAGCTGCACTGGCAGCACCTTAGCGACAAGTGGCGACGCCTGCTGGCGAAAGTTGGAAGGCGTCATCGGTCGTGCCATTTTCTCCCATTGTGAACCCCTCCGCTCAGCACACTAGCCAGTATATTCTAGGCACTATAGCCAGAGGCTATAGCTGGCAACGTATTGGCGAGCACTGGATTGAGGCATTTTCGGTTCCGAGGCATATGAAACTCTATAGTGCATCCTGTGCTCCAACAGTGACAAAAGCTACGCTGTTGACCTTCGGTCTGCTGTCAGCATGCTTGCAGACTCGTGAAAGGTGGTTACACAACAGACCCTCCGGAATGGTTTTCACCATGTGATCTTCATACTGGATACCGTGACGGCTGTCTCGCCCGGAGTGGACAGCGTGTGCAACGAACTTTTCCACCCGTGGACGTTGCCTTCGATGACCTGCACTTTGCCGATGTTTCGATTCCAATAAGCCTTGAGAGCTTCGCCAACGTTGACAAAGACCTCAAGATGTGTGCAGAATTGAACGATGACAAAATTATACATCAAGTTACAGAGGATTCCGAGAACGACTCTGACACTGAGATCAAAGAGGCAGTGCCTACACAGCCAACGAGCTTGGAGTTGACACGAGCACTGACACTGTCATCGATGTACAGCGACATGGTGTTCACTGAAATTCAGGCAGACATCATCACAAGCAAATGGAACGCCGTGCAAACGACAATAAGCAACTTTTCCCGCCCCTCGCCCTTTCCTCCTCGCCTAAGTTTTTGCAAATGCAGTAGTGCCGGCCACATTGTATATTTTTTTTTTCGGCTCTTTTCAAGGTCACCCAAACGATCTATTTGCTGACTTGCAATGAGAACCCTGTACTCATGCTGCGACTCTCTCTGTCAGCAAAAAATACCTATTCAAAAGTGTGTTTTCGCTTGAATTCATTTTTTCGGACGTTGTCACGGTTTCTGAAGGGTTCAGGAAATCGGACGTCGTCTGCACATACTATGATATTGAGCCATTAGCTTGCTTAAGACAACTAACTGAGTTCATTGAAAGAGCAGATGCTTTTCTTGCGAGAAGCTGTGATAGTTGCAACACTTGTTTGAGCAGATCATCTTTCTTTCAAGGTGGCCTCTGAGAACTACTTTGGCAGTGGGATGAAACACTGTTAAAGCCAAGGAATGCAGCTACAACTGCTGCTTGTTTCATGCTTAAGACAGATTTACCAGTGCAAAAGACTGAACATCTAAGGAGAGACACACATATTTTTCACTTTACCATTTACATTTCACCATTTCACCATTTACCGTTACATTTCACTTTATCTTTACTTAATCTTTGAAAAATCATTATGTACTGGTCGGTTGCCACAAGATTGGAAAGTAGCTAATGTAGTCCCAATTCACAAAAGAGGTTCCAAGAAAGACGTCGTGAATTATAGAGCTATTTCGCTTACATCGATATCCTGCAAGATTATTGAAAATATAATATACAATGCTCTAATGAAGTATTTATTAGTATCCCGGCTGCGGTGGCTGCATTTCCAATGGAGGCGGAAATGTTGTAGGCCCGTGTGCTCAAATTTGGGTGCACGTTAAAGAACCCCATGTGGTCGAAATTTCCGGAGCCCTCCACTACGGCGTCTCTCATAATCATATGGTGGTTTTGGGACGTTAAACCCCACATATCAATCAAGTATTTATTAGATCACAATTTATTAACAAAGAAACAACACAGTTCTTGTAAAGGTTTTTCATGTACAATACAGCTTCTTGAGTTTTTTTAACGACCTAGCGTCAGAAATAGACTTGGGTGGCCAAAGAGACTGCATTTTTCTGGATTATAGCAAGGCCTTTGACACTGTTTCCCATCCTCTGCTTCTTGGAAAACTACGAGCGCTAAATATAGACAAAAAAATTCTTCATTGGATTGAAAAGTACCGTATTTACTCGAATTTAACGTGCACCTTTTTTCCGGTTAATAGAGTTCATAAATTGCACGCGCGTTAGAATCGAATACGAAAAAAAATTTATACGGTCATTCTATTGCCATCGGCATTCCAAAATGGCCCCGTCTACGTGCGTCGGCGTGGCGCGTCGGCCATTTCTGCCTATGTGTTTCCCATGTGCAGCACTTCGTACGTGTGCTGAGGAGTTCGTCATCTTGTAGTGCATTAGCATGGACGGCATGGAAGGGCCGACTCCAAAAATTCGAGTGCACCACGATGCCGCTTTTGAAAGAAGTCATGGCGTGTGCAGAAACGGACGTAAATCGGGCCGCATCGCGGTCGTTCGGAGTTCCCGAAACGTGCGTGCGGGACTGGCGGAAACAAAAGCAGGATATTGTTGACAGCAAAGATTCACGCAAAGGCTTTAGTGGACCACAGCAGGGTCGGTTTCCGCAAATTGAAGAGCTGCTCGGCGAGTATGTGATTGAGCAGTGAGCGGCACAGCGGCCCGTGACGACAGAACTGCTCCAAGTGCAGGCTGTGCAGTTAGCCTTAGAAAAAGGGCTAATGCGGAGACAGTTTAAAGCGAGCAGGTGCTGGTTAACTAATTTTATGAAGAGGAAAGGCTTTTTCCTCTGAAGGCGAACGGGCATATGCCAAAAGTTGCTGGAGGAGTACGAAGAAAAGCTTCAGTTTTCAGAGATTTCGTCCTAAAATTGCGGCACAACAACGGCTCCCTGCTTGGGCAAATCGGGAATGCCGATCAGACGCCTCTTTACTTCGACATGCCTGGCACCACAACCGTCGAGAAGAAGGGGGCGAAGCAAGTTCGCGTGCTGACATCGGGCCACGGTAAAACTAGAGTGACGGCAATGCTCCATTGCACGTCAGATAGGCACAAGCTTCCCCCGTACCTCATATTTAAATGGAAGACGCTCCCAAAAGGAATCTTTTTCCTGAGTGGTGTGATCGTGTGGGCCAACGAGAAAAATGGGTGCGCGTTGCAATCGATGTCTTACTTCTTTTTTTTCGTCGTGGAAACCGGGTGCGCATTACAATCGAGAATGCAGTAGAATTGAGTAAATACGGTACTTGTTTCAACGCTGCCAATGCGTTGTTTTAAATGGTATTAAATCAGATTTTCTTGAAGTAACATTTAGCGATCCTCAGGGGTCTGTGCTGGGGCCTCTACTATATTCGTCATTTTTATTAATGGCATTAATGTGGGCATAGGCTCTAATATTCGGCTATTTACAGATGATTGCGTTATTTATGGAAAAGTTCAACATGAACATGATGTCAGTGAATTACAGGCTGACCTTGAACGTATTTATCAATGGTGTCTTATACGGCAAATGAATTTAAACCCTAACAAGTGCATCCACATGTGTTTTTCAAAGAAAAAAATAATAAATGCTAACTATTATTCAAGTAGAATTATTTTAGATATAAAATGTAGGTAAAAATATTTGGGTGTATTACTGTCGCACGATTGTTCACAAATATTTGGCTGTATTACTGTCGCACGATTGTTCCTGGAATGCACATGTGGATAATGTGGTTGCTAAGGCTGTGGTGGCATTGAACTATATTCAAAGGAACTTGAGATGTGCAGATTATCAGCTTAAAAACATGGCTTACCTGGCCTATATTCGACCAATTTTAGAATAAGCTTGTACTCTTTGGGACCCGTCACAAGTAGGCTTGATTAATAAAATATAAAAAATTCATAACAGAGCAGCCAGGTTTGTCCCGAGTCGGTATGGAAGAAATCACAATTGTACCGATATGAAAAAAAGGCTTAAACTGGGAGTCGCTTTCATCACGGTGTAAAAAACTACGTTTGATGTTGTTATATCAGATATTTCATAATAAAACGGGAATTGAGAGAGACCTTTACCTAAAACAGCCAGAGTACATATCTTAACATATGGATCATATACACAAAATAAGGCCCTGCCGGACCAGGACGAACCTGTACGCGAATTCGTTTTTTGTGAAAACCATCGAGTAGAATGGTTTGCTGTCTGAGCAAGTGTGCAGTAACAATGAATATGTGTTTTTTCATCTTTGTAACCCCCCTGCTATAACACCTCCGAGCAAAGGGGAGTTTTGCATGAATGAAGAATAAATAGCACTAAATCACTAGTCATTTAATTACTTTGAATGCAAGGCATTTTCATGGCATGCATCAAAGCAATGGAAAAATAACTTGATCAAATGAAGCGATTAAAAGACCTTCTTAAGTGTTCTGTTTTTTGCGCTGGTAAACAAGGAATACACCAGAGAGCTTGAATGTCAACGTGCAAGTGTAGATGCCTATGTCTAACGTTAGGGTCACCTTCAATTTTTTTTCAACTGCTACACTTCAACTCATCTGATAGCATAAGTTTGCAACATTTTTTTTTTTAGTGTCAGCACCTTATTTTGTTAGCATGCACTTCTGCAGGCCACTTTAGCAATGATAAGAACCAAACACATTATCAGGTACCAGTTCTGCATACGTGGAATGCCATCAGCTATTTGACCCGCACATTGTAGACTATCTCTGTAATCCTACATTTGAAAGCTCTGGATGTCTGATTTGCCCAAGTAGTTCTTGCACATGCTATTGACCGTGGAATTCCACCTCTTTGCAATATCTGAGTATGAAACCCAAGTTGTGCTTACTAATTTTAACATATCTTTGCGAGCTTCTGGCTTAGTTAAAAGTGTAACGTTAGCAGTGTTCTTGATTGGGCCAGTTGGTGCATGGCGAATGAAGAATAAAACGGCACTGAAAACGGGACGAGAAAAAGATGCAGACACAACGCTGAAGAAAAAAATAAGGTTTATTGCAAAATAGTTCCAATAGTATATAGCGAAGAGGTATCTGTGCGAAACCATAAAACATTAGCAGAAATGTGCATACATGTAATAAAGGCCACACAGCAAACGTGTATCCAAGGCCTGCCACATCAGTAGGCCCCGGAATTGCACAGCTTCAAAGCGAAATTGAGGGTGTGGAAGGCTTTGCTAATCTTGCACACTGTGTGCTTGTTAAACGTTCCATGACCAAACACTTATCAAGAATTTGTTGACAACCACAATATTCACAGAGGTCAGGGTGCCCGTTTCCTGGCCACTTTTTTTGTTGTAGGGGGTCGTTGGTCCAAAACGAGTGCAAGTTGCAAATTTTATGTCTCACATTCTCACTTTTGCTGCAGGAACTTGAAAAGCACTGGATTGACATAAAGAATGAGGCACTCTCTCTAATGACTGACAAAGGTTTTAAACCTGAAGCTGAGAACCTGAGGGACTCTGGCGACTGGAAGCAATTCGAAATGTTTGTGAGAGGCAAGTACTACTACAAGTTTGTTACTATGTGTATTTTATCAAGTTGTTGCTATACATTTATTTTTTTTTCTGATCCATGTCATGTGAAGTTAAAAACAAGGAAGCTATTTAAAATGTATACAGCGATAAAATCAGGTACTTTTTTTGTCATTTCATTTTATTTTAGTGTCTTACTGCATTTTTTATTCATAATACACTTCATATTGAAACACATTCGTGGTAAAGTGCCACCTTGTGTTAAATATGAATGCCAATGAGCCGACAATGTAGCTGGAGGAGTCGTGTGCACTAGATGCACTCAAACCTCTCTGCAATGAAGTTGAAGGGATCCACAAGGAAGTTCACTTTTGCTGAAGATTGTTGTCAGAAAACTTCCTATATAGGTCACACAAATTTGCACTGTAAAACCTTATTGTTTCAAATGTGGTTACTTCAGAAAAATTTGAGAACTTGCACTAATACTCTGGTCCTACCCTAAGTATGCTTTATTAAATGGTACAGAAATGTCATTAGCATGGATGCCATGTATTTGGTCGCACCTAGTCGTTGTGGGCTACCCCTATAGCACCGCTTTATGCAAATAAATATGAAACGGTGTACGTAGTATTTACTGCTGCAGTCGTCAGCTGGAACTGTATGATACCTAGAAAGCCAGGACTCCTCATGCCCGGTTAAGCCTTTGCAGCCTTTTTTTGTTTGTTTGTTTTTACTGCTATCTATGTCATTGTGTTAGCTGCAATCCTTCAAAATGATAACACCACCATAATTGCATCCATGATGATGGCATCATCATCTGCAAAGGTAATAGGAAACTGTAGTTTCTGGCCTCAGGTGTGCCTCGTAAACTGCATGGTCATCATACATAATCATGCCACCGTCAAATCTCAAACAAGCACCCCTTCTTTCCTCCCCTTCACAGGGAAAGATAATCTGCCAAGATCTAAATGGGGAGGCTCCTTTCTTGTTTTCAAATCAAAAATCAAGATGGTAGCACAAAAGTGCTAAGAATAAAGAACACAGACCCGTGCTCCTAATGAAATGTGTTATTGCCTAAGCATGCATTTACTATTTTTATGCTCTCTTGATAGGCAATTAAAAGCAGCGAAAGAGTGAAAATGGAGAGAGGGGACGGGGTATGTGTGCTTGCTCGGAGTTTTTACTGTAATTACAAACATTCTTTTGTCGGAAGTGGTTGTCGCGGTGCAGTGGAAAAGGTGCGGAATGAATAGCCACCCTATCATGGCCAAATGCATTGCGGTGGATGGACATTTGATTAAACTCGTGCACCATCAATTGAAGTATGCTGTTGGTAGTGGAAAGCACTTCTTGAATGTAGACACAGGTCTTATACCACAGTCACTTTGCGAAGCAATTGCCAAGATGCCATCAACTATTTTAGAGCAGGCTCTTCTTTTCTATACGTTCACAGAAGCAAAGTGGGCTTGTTGAAGCATATTTGTCACGGTTAGTGCCAAGATGGCTTTCAAGTCAGGACAATATGACTCTGAAGTGCTTTATAGGCCCGGGGCTGTTGTATGCTGCTGTATGCTACCGTAGCCTGGCTTAACGCAGGCAAAACCACAAATAGCATAGTAGCCATGCGTAGCATGTTGAATGCATGCTTGCACCTGAAGAAAGTCATCCTCTTGTTCTTCGAGTGCCTGGATGACAAGTACGGAGCTCCTTAGAGCACCAATCTGATGTACTATACTGTTGCCCCTTCACGTATCACAGGCAAAACCACATTCGAAAAATTAAAAGGAAGTGAAGCAAGCGCAGAACAGAAAGAAAGAGGAAGAAAAATAGCAAGGAAGAGAAATAAATAGACAGAGAAAGAAAGAAATACAAAAAAATATGAGAAAAATAAAGAAAAAGGAAGAAGGGGTCCCTATCACAGATAATGTTATTAAGTTCGTGTATTAAGATTTCATACAACGGTGTATATGGAACAAAAAAAATCGTTATATAATGTGCAAAAAAAGCTATAAATTATGCAGCACGTAAAAAAAAATCTGTATGAAAATTTGTGTAAAAAGAGGTGTATACAAAACAAATCTTCATGCGATGCGTAAAAGGAAACAGCTATGCACAGTGTGTAAGAAAATAATATAAAAACAAAACAACAAAACATGAATCGGAGCTCTTTGGCCATGAAACAAAATGCCAAACATCATCATCAACAAAAGGCTGAAGAGTACACAAACCACAAAGGAAAACTAAGCTTTTTTTTTCTTCTAATTATGAATTGCAGAGGAAGTGCTGGCACAGTGAGTTAAAAAATGCTGATTGGATGATGAAGTTATTTCTGTAGGAAGAGCATTCCAAGGACTGGCTGCAGTATTTATAAAAGAAAATGCCCTATAGTTTCTGTGTGCACATTAAATTGTTAACAGCATTAACAAAGAGAAAGGTATTGGGTAATGTGTTAATGAAGTTAAACTGACAAACTGAGTATAATGTTTCTTCGAAACTTGTATGTAGGAATAACAATGTGCAAAAGAATGCTGTCATGCAGCGGTAATATATTTAGTAAGGGATAAGCAAATAATACAGATAATACAAATAATACACTGAGGTCAATTCAGGTTCTGATGACTACGCAGAAGGCCCACTTCGTCCAATGTGCTATGTATTTTACTTTTGTTTTTGCCCGCAAGTTTACACAACTAATGTAAACAAGTTGTGTATGTAAACATAGCCACTGCCACTGGAGAGAATAAACCGAAAATGTCCTGCCTTTCAGGTCGAAAAATTGAGAGGAACTGCAGATTGGCTCCTAAAACCTGTGCACTGATAAGCCTTATGAAAGATGCTGCTGGCTGCAAGAGAGGGCAGGTAGGTCTCCACTGAAGTGTTGTCACCATGAAGAAAGCCGTGATGGCAGAATCTGAGAGCAAAGGGTCTACAGGTACACGTTTTTCTTGGAGTAGTGTCTGTTAATTTATTTTGTAACAATGACAATATGAAATCTCCCATATGCACAACAGTTTAGATGTAGCAGGATGTTCTCTTTCTTTTGTAAAATCGCATACCCATACATTTAATAAAATTGTTATATTGCTCAATATAAATAAATTACTAATAGGTTTACTAGCTGGGGACATTAGTGAACGGGCCACAGACACAAGCATTGGGCCCAGCGCAGCAACCTTGGGGACATGCCGGTTGTAGTCTCATTGAGACACTAGCCACTCTTTTTTGCTGCCAAATGTTTACGAGTTCTTCAACGTTTTCTTTCTGTTTTTCAGTGCGCTCTATGGTACTAAAACTGGGGAGTAATATATTTACAGTAACCTATGATATTTTACAGCAATGATACGTTGTTTATCTTTTTGTGCACATTGCTAAGCAATACCAATAAGCATCAATCTTTGCCTCATTTCAGCTGCACTGCAAGGCACTCCAGCATCAAATGTCATCGCACAATATGGACAACTGTAAATTTAATTTCTTGAAGTACTCATTAGTAATCGCAATAGAAATGGCAGTTAGCACATAACTTTCTGGGTTTGTTTGCAAACTAGGAAGCACATAACTTTTTTGTATTGTGCAGGTCAGAATAAAAGTGCAAAATGGCATCTCATTTGCATCCAACATTGCCCATAATAGTCCCGTGGTGAAGTGATGTGAGGGCCGACAAAGGAGGCTGTACTTTTTCCATAACACCATTCCAGAAAGAAATGTCTCTGTTTCATACATACTCTTAAATCTTTGCTGGTTGTGCAAACACTGCAGCAGTGTGATGATGGTGATTGATAGCCTTCTTTAAGTATCTTGGCTACATTAAACAACACAGACTAGGAGGATTTGGGGCCATTTGTGATGAACCGGCTGCTATATGCCCTTGTAGCCAAATTTGGTCCCTGGTTGTGTGCCTGGACAGCTTCAACAATATGTGGTAATGGCACGTGTTCATTTTTTTGCTAGTTCACTAAAAGTAACATGACATGCACAGCATGTATCCTTAATTGTAGTTACTTTTCTGCTTTAGACAGACAGTCACAAATATCTTGCAACAAAAATCAGACTGGAGCAGGTGTTGAAAAAAGTAAGACAACTGAGATCATTGCACAGTAGAGAAGGATGTGGTTCCACATCAAGTGCAGCTGCTGGATGAAGATCTGTGTTGCAGATATGGTTACTCCCTCAAATGTGGTACAGTGATGTCAACAAAACATGCATTTTATGTACATTGTCATGGTATGATTTGCATTTCTCATGGCCAGTAGTAGTTTCCTCTTCATGCTTTTGCTGATGTGCTCATAAGCTTTTGTGACTTACGGATGGGAGGAGGCACAGCACTTCACATAAAAAAAATCTTGCTCATTACGACAATATTCGATAGTTTACGCAAGATTTAATTTTTTCTTGGACGAAGTGGGCAAGCAAAAATGCCTATCCATCTTTTTTCACGATGTCCCAGTCCTACCTCTAATGGAAAAGTCTCAAAGCGTTTCTTCATGTTGGAAGCTTTGCATCTGGCATTGCGTATTGTCCCAGCTCCAAGCAAAACCCTACCAAAACGGTAGCGTGCAGCACTGGAAAATGAAAAATGCAGATTGTCTTATTCATCAATACTGAGTGACATCTGAGAAAAAACAAAGTAGACAAAGTAGGAGGTAGCTCAAATTTTTACCGGGTAAATAAAATCCTAAATTATCATATGAGGTATTTTAATAGCACAGTGAGACGACACTAAATATTTGCATTGGTGTGCGTAAAATGTTTTTACCTTTTTCCCTTGAAAAGTGCGAGTCAAATTGTCTCGTTTCAGGCAAAGTTTTCTGTCATGCACCCAGGCACCCATGTTTGGGCTCATGTAGGGCCAACAAACTGTCGACTTCGCTCACACCTTGGACTTGTAGTGCCCCCAAAAGTTCGCATCCGAGTGGCCAATGAGACAAGGTAGTGCACTGTTGCTGTTGTTCATTAGTCCTGTAGCATCTTTGACAAAGTGTGCCCAGCTACTGGGATGGTTGTGTCGTGTTGCGGCCTAGCGAAAGGCCATGCGCATCTTGGCCGGCCGCAGAAGCAGAGGAAAGGGACTGAGCCACTTCCAATGTGGGCGAGATAACATCAACCAACCTCTATTTCATGCAACCAGCATACATATATAGCACACACATGTAACCCTTGACGTCACGTACAAGCAACACCTTACAATTGTGGGCCATAGCGCCTGATCGCAGACACTTGATGCGCACAGGCACTATCACCACAGGTTAGGCAAAATAATTTGAGTTTATTTATTTAACTCCATGACAAACACACAAAAAACACATTGTATACGTGTCTTAGTTCGAAGAGAAAAAAGCTGCATGTCACAACTTGACTGGCCCCTTCGCCCAGTGAAAAAAAAAATCTATAAGTTACAAAATTACAAAATATTACAGGCAGTGAAAAGCAACAATACAAAAAAATGCGCATGTGGACCATGACAGCAAATAATAAAATAGCAACTCTGAAATACATACAAGACTATTCATAACAATGCAATGTATGAACGAATAAAACAAAGTAACCGTAACAAATATCGCCCAACATTCATGGAAAACACAATCAGCTCATCCAATTTAACATATCAGTTTTAGACAATGTACACAGATTACCAATAGGTAATTCCCATTTGTTCATCATTCTTGGAAGACGGTAATGTAGCGTTTCAAATCCATAATTCGTGCGAGCACGTGGTACATGCCAAGTTTCCGTATTTTGAGTGACTCGACTGGCAGGATTTGGTTGCAAGGCGGCCAATGTATGTAAAAGGGTACTTTTTTTTTTGTAACTTTCACATCCATGTAACAAAAACTTCACAAACACTTGTTTGGTCCCATAGCCTAACTGGCTAGTAGAGGAACCAATTGTGTGACATAACTACATACTTGCGCAAGCGGTTACACAACGACAAAGGACATCAAACTGGATACAATGTTTAAAATAGAAAAAAAAGCAAAAACACATGATTGAACTATACAAAGAAACATAGCGCAGAAGATAGCTACTTATGGCACAGAATAATAACAGCTCTTTCTCGGCATATTTCTGATTTAAAAGTTGGCAGAAGCTGGTATTTGTAGTAACTAGCAATTCTTAATATTCTGTATTTTACAAATATTGGGGCAGTGTGTGCGTTATAGAATGCACCTTCAATACATCACAAAGAATTTTTTGTAATACGACTAGGTTATTTAATAATGTTTTAGAGCCTGTAGACCAGACAAGATGATAATAATGTAAATGGGATGAGAAAATAGCATTGTATACTAACATTTTCTTACTTCACAGGTAGTATATTCTGGCATCAACGCATCACACCTAAAACTTTACGAAATTTATAACTAATGTGCGCAACGCCGAGAGTTTTAACTGTTTGAGCAAGATTAATTTTGACATAATTAAGTAATAGTTTGTGAGAAGTTTCAAATGATTTTGATTTCGCACGGAACAGTACAGCCTTACCTTTAGAGCAAATAATATGTAGATAATTTGCTGCAGTCCAAGCATATACCTTATTTAGTATTTTATTAGCACAAACAATGAGGTCATCAGCTGGAGAAAAAAAATTTACTTGTATCGTCCGCATAGATTACCTATTCGACAGAGCTGTCAATACGTACACTATCATTGATAAAAATATTTAATAATACAGGCCTCAAAAGGCTACTTTGAGGTACGCCATTCCTAGCGTTCATGGCTTATGATAACCCTCGGTTTATTGATACACATTGTGCCAGATTTGATAAGTAGCTTCTTATTAAAGCCAAATATGCACTGGTGCATGGTGCTCCCCACGCACCATCATGATTTGTCAAAGTTACCATTAGTGTTCACAAGTAGTACTCTGCAAGAGAGTATTCATTTTTCATTTGTTTAACTATGTGTTTGTTTGCCTTCAATACTATTTTTTCTAGCTGCTATGTAGTCTCAGTATCTAGGACGTTCTGCATTGTAGGATTGAGTTTCTGTCCGAAATCTAGTAGTGGCAGAACTCGAGTACGCTCTTGTGCCCAAAGTGAATGCATATTGAAGACTACCAGGTAGCTATAGACATTCTGCAGCACCCCGTGTATCTCTCATGGCCGCTGTGTCCCTTATATAGTTTGACTGATCAATCTAATAGACATTCAATGTGCACCGTTGTGTACATATAAAAATCGTCTGATATTGTTCACTGCTCTGCTCTCTGCAGGGAATGGAAAGAAGGCAAAGTGCTGATGTTTGACGACTCCTTTGAGCATGAAGTTTGGCACGAAGGGGACAGCTTGCGCCTAGTGCTCATTGTTGATTTTTGGCACCCTGATCTATCGGCTAGTCAGAAAGCCAGCTTGTCGCCTATCTAGCTTTTACTAATTCTGGCTTTTGACTCTGATTAATAATTTATAAAGTCATTGAATTCGCTAGCATTTGCTACTGAGCAAAAGTACTGAAGAGGTTAACCTTTAGTCATTGTGGATGACCGCATAACATCGCCAAAATAGTATGCAGTGACAGAGGTACATACAGTTGTGTGGCACCTCATAGTGTGTATTGTGAGGCACTATAAAAAAATAATAATTAATGTTTCTTGGGACAAGTACTAATTG
Source organism: Rhipicephalus microplus (assembly GCF_043290135.1). Lineage (NCBI taxonomy): Eukaryota > Metazoa > Arthropoda > Arachnida > Ixodida > Ixodidae > Rhipicephalus > Rhipicephalus microplus. Next base: position 7,695,738 of record NC_134704.1, on the reverse strand, counting down.
CAGCCACACCCATGATTTCTTGGTTTATGAACTGAAACAGTGGCGATTTCCATCTAGGCCATCAGCTTTAGGGGTGTAGCCGGAAATTGCTTTCTGGATGGGGGGGGGGGGGGGGTCATTAGATATTAGATTTCTTTTTCCTCTGTATTTTCATGCATGCGTCTTTGTGTGGCCATGTATAAACTTAAGGGGAAGGGTGCTCTTTTTTTGGCTGGTGTTATGGTGGGCTTGTGGCATTGTATCTGGCAACTAGAAATAGCGGAGTTCCTCCTCTTCAATGCTTCTTGCTCTACGACCTTCGTTTTGGCATCTCACAGTGCCTTTATGCCGAATGTACATGGTCCATTTAATGAAGCATGTTTGACACAATATCACTAGTTTTTCTGCTCTCTGGGACTCTGCCAAAGAAAATAGGTCACTGCCACCCTTTTTTTTTTTATATATATAAGTAAGCTACTCGCAATTCCTCAAACTAAAGTGCCTGGCAGCATCGTAATAGTTTACATGTCTGGCTCTTCCCTGTCTGAGTGAGGCTGCTGGTTAAGCTGCTCCACAACAGCTGTAATAAAGTCTTGTTACTTGTTGAACAAAGTGGTGTCATTTGATTGCAGTCCTGCTTACCCACTTAAATATTTGGATTCTTCATTTCCTTGCTACTTATGTTGAGATGTTTACTCATATTTTCTGTTGCTTTCTAATACAACAAATAAATATATACATTTGTGCATTGCACTCTCAGTATGTGTGTTTTGAGGGTAGACAACCTGAATCGTGTTGCCTTCTTTGACTTTTTTTGAGGCCTTGAGTGCAAACACAAGAGCTTGGCAAAAATGCAGAACTGTGCAGTTTGCTTCAAAGGGCATTTAGTAATATACTTGTGTGCTGTTGGCATTGCTCAGATAGTTACAATGATAATGCAGTTTATAACACAATAGGAAGCAATATAGACCTACTTAATTAGCAACCAATGAGTGTGCATATCGGTAAGTAGGGATATGGTAGCATGGGTAATGTGCAATTGTTGTATAGATAATGGGTTTTTCTGCTATTCACTTGGCTCATTCATACTCGGATATCACTTCTGGATGTGGTGGCTCCAACTGTAAAAATTTTTGAAAGAGAAATGATGGTGTCGCCTCTCAATGCATCGGTGAAATGTGCTATGCTTAGTGGTTTGTTTGTCAGTGCTGTCAGTTTGTTGGGATAAGATTTGCATAAATGTCCATCTTGAATGCAAAATGAACCAGTTCTTTAAATGTACCTCTTCTTTCTGCCCACTTCGTCAGGGACAACTAAGAAATACATAATGATAACTAACTATAGTGGTAACTATAATAACTATAACTATAGTATATAACTATAACATAATGATAACATAACTATAGCTCATATGATTAAGCCGTCACTGTTATTTTTTCTAAATGAAGAAAAATATCTTCGAGTCCCGACGAGATGTATAGCATAATATTGCTACGTGCCAGTGCATGTAGTTGAAGAAGACAAAGCAGATAGACTGGCGCGAGCTAATCTGTGTAGCTGGCGCTGCTCGCTTAACCGGCTGTAAATACATCGGTGACTACCCCTCCAAGCCAGTTTCCTTCTCGTAACATATTTGGTGGAGTTGTGCGATCCCCGTCCTCGCCACGGAACTCCGAAGCGGACGCTCTCTCGTGGCTTACAACATGACCACTCAAAACTCGGCGTCATCTTCTCTGGTCGCCCGCCCTTCTGCCCGGCCTGTCAACCCAGCGCCCGCAACAACTTTCGTGACGCTTCCCGCGCTCAAAGACACCGACGTGTTCTCGGGCAGCGAGGGTTTCAACGTCGACCAGTGGCTACGCCTCTACGAACGCGTCGGCGCCACTTGCAGGTGGGATCCCACTCTTATGCTCGCAAACGTTATCTTTTATCTCGACGGAACCCCTCGTGTTTGGTTTGACAACCACGAGCATGACATAACAAGCTGGGACAGCTTCAAGGAAAAGATCCGTGAGCTTTTTGGCAACATCTCTATAGTTGTCGTGAAGCTGCGAAAAATGAATTGTCGGCTCACGCACAATCTTCCACAGAGCCCTATATCGGTTACATTCAGGCTGTCCTCTCACTATGCCGCCAAGCTGACGAAAACATGTCCGAACCTAAAAAGTTGCGCATATTCTTAGGATATCGTCGACGATGCGTTCAATTTGTTGGTATTTAACAATGTGTCATCTGTTGATGTGATCATTCAAGAATGCCGCCGGTTCCAACAAGCTAAAAGCAGACGCATCTCTCATCAGTTCCAGCGCCTTCCGAACACCACTGCGACGTCCTCGTGTCTCGACACATATCATCCACCAGACACCTGTGACAACTTGACGCGAATCGTCAGGTGGCGAACTTGGAAGCGGCTGCTCCAGCTAAGGTGAGACCAACTTCCCCTGACTCCTCTCCTCCAATCACTTTGCCTCTCATTCAAGCAGTCGTCCGGCAGGAAATCGCCAGCTTGGGAATTCACTCTCTCCGCCTCCCCGCACCGACTACCAGCCCCAATACATGCCTGCACGTCCCTTCTCGACCGGCTCTCCCTCAACCTTCTGTAATCCGACCGCATGGCGAACACACGATGACAAGCCGATCCGCTTCTCGTGTCACAGAATCAGGCACATTTCTCGACATTGCAGAAGTCGCTGGGGTCCTCCTGCACAACCGTTCTTTTGTACTTTCTATGCACGTCCTGCCTATCACCATGAGATCAGCCGCGACCATTTTGCCCAGGAACCTGCTTCTGAACACCGCTACTCCCGCTCTCTATCCCCCCAATGTCGCCAGTCTTGTTCTCCACAGCCCCGCCGACCGTCTTCCCCCGCCTTCCCACGAGGGTCCCTGATGGAAAACTAAGTGTTGCAGTCCCCAGAGGTGGCACTGCATCGCTCGGACTGACCGAAAATCCTCTCTTGACGATACCGACAAAACAGAACCTTATAGACGTACAAGTAGACGGCGTACATGTCACTGCTCTTGTCGACACCGGCGCTCAATTTTCCGTGATGACGAGTGATTTTCGCCGCAAGCTCAAGAAGGTTCTCACACCTGCGACCACTCAGTTCGTCCGTGTTGCGGATGGTGGAATAGCATCTATCGTTTGAATGTGCTCCGCTCGTGTGAGCATTGCGGATCGACACACAGTTGTTCTCTTCACCGTCCTTGATAAATGCCCCCATGATGTAATCTTAGGCCTCGACTTCTTGTCCGCGCATTCTGCCCTCATAGACTGTTCGACCAGTACGCTCCGTCTACACTTGCCCGCAACAGAACCTCTTGCACAACGGCCGAGTCGCCTCTGCACAACGAGACACGTGCGCCTCCCTTTACAGACACTGACCTACAGAGAGCTTGTCTCAATACCAACAGTTCCCGTCGGTGACTATGTTCTGACCCGTATCACCGATGTCCTCATAAACCGCGGCATTACATTACTGCACACCATTCGGTCCGTCGCAGGAAATTCTACGTGCCTCCCAGTTGTCAACTTTAGCTTGACACCTCAAGTTCTGCCACAAGGGATCTTTTTGGCGTTGCTCTGCACCTTAGAAGACAATGCGGTAGATGTTTTTGCGATGGCCACTCTTTCTGACCCCCACGCTCAACATCAATCTGCCACTTGCTCCGACAGCGCTATTACGTCGATGATCGCTTCCAACTTAACGTCGCAGCAGACTGATGAGCTCCATCGGGTCCTGCTGTCCTACATCGACGTTTTTGACCTTAGCGGCCGTTCGTTGGGGAAAGCTACCGGTATGACCCACCGCATAAGCACTGGTAATGAGCATCCTATTCATAGGCATCCATATCGGGCGTCGGCGGCCGAACGTCACATTATCCAAGGTGAGGTGGACAAAATGCTCGCCAAGGACATCATTGAGTCATCCTGCAGTCCTTGGGCTTCTCCTGTAGTGCTAGTCCGCAAGAAAGATGGTGCATGGCGTTTCTGCGTTGATTATCGACATCTCAACAAAATTACCAAAAAAGACGTCTGTCCTCTGCCACGAATAGATGATGCGCTTGATTGCCTCTATGGGTCCCACTATTTTTCCTCCATAGACCTTCGGTCTAGCTACTGGCAGATAGAGGTAGATGAAATGGACTGTGAAAAGACGGCATTCATCACCCCCGATGGCCTGTATCAGTTCAAGGTCATGCCCTTCGGCCTTTGTAACGCTCCAACCACCTTCGAACGAATGATGGACTCCGTGCTCAGAGGATTCAAATGGTTCACCTGTTTGTGCTACTTGGACGACGTCATCGTCTTTTCACCAACATTTGAAACTCATGTAGAGCCTCTCTCAGCCATCTTGGGAATCTTCCGTCGCGCTGGCCTGCAGCTCAACTCGTCCAAATGTCACTTTGGACGCCATCAAATCACAGTACTTGGCCGTTTTGTAGACGCCAATGGTGTACAGCCAGACCCGGCAAAAATCAGCGCCGTCAAAAACTTTCCTGAACCACGATCTGCGAAGGATGTATGCAGCTTTATCGGACTATGCTCCTACTTCCGACGCTTCGTGAAAACTTTTGCGCACATAGCGAGGCCGCTTACGCAGCTCCTCAAGAAAGAAGTCCCGTTTTCATGGGGCTCCGAAGAGGCTTCTGCGTTGTCGGCTCTCGTCGCTCTTCTCACTACTCCTCCGATTCTGGCACACTTCAACCCTGCTGCCCCTACGGAAATCCGTACAGATGCAAGTGGACATGGCATTGGTGCAGCGCTGGCTCAGAAACAACATGGCCATGATTGCATTATTGCATATACCAGCCGCATTCTATCCGCCCCTGAACGTAACTATTTGATCACAGAGCATGAGTGCTTGGCTCTTGTATGGGCGGTGGCGAAATTTCTACCTTATCTATACGGCCGCCCATTTTCGGTAGTTACCAACCACCACGCGCTCCGCTGGCTCAACTCTCTGAAAGATCCATCAGGCCGCCTTGGTCGCTGGGCTTTGTGCCTGCAAGAGTTTTCCTATTCGGTGGTCTACAAATCTGGCCGCCTACTCCATGGTGCTGATTGCCTCTCCCGGTACCCTGTCGACGATCCTGAGGACACTGACGAGCCCACGGAGAACTCTACCTTGTCAGTATCCGACTTCTTCAATATTGGGGAAGAACATAAGCGTGATCCAGTGTTGCTTGACATCATCAGCCGTACGGAATCCTCCCGAAATGATGCTTCCGTCCGCTACTTTGTCATTCAAAAGGGTGTGCTATACGGTCGCAATTTCCGACCAGACGGGTCCGACCTTCTCATTGTTGTGCCTAAGCATTTGCGCCGCTGTGTTCTCACCGAACTTCACGGCGCTTCCACGGCTGGACACCTTGGCGTATCCCGCACGTACGAGCGCGTCCGGCGCCGTTTCTTCTGGCCAGGCCTTGCTCCCTCAGTACGCCGATACGTCGCCACGTGTGACCTATGCCAATGTCGTAAATCACCATCGCTGCTACCCGCTGGCCATCTTCAACCAATTGACATACCCGCGGAACCATTTTACCGTGTTGGGTTAGACCTGCTTGGTCCTTTTTCCACATCAACATTGGGAAACAAATGGATAGCCGTTATTACAGACTACGCTACACGCTACGCTATTACGCAAGCTCTACCGACCAGCTGTGCAACCGACATCGCTGACTTCTTGTTACGGTACGTTATATTGATTCACGGTGCTCCGAGATAGCTGCTCACAGACCGTGGCCGTACATTTCTATCCCAAGTCATCGCCGACATTCTGCGTTCTTGTTCCACGCAACACACACTGACAACTGCTTACCACCCTCAAACAAACGGCCTCACGGAACGATTTAACCGCACTTTAACAAATATGCTCGCTATGTACGTGTCGCCCGACCACCGAGACTGGGACCTTGCCTTACCCTACGCAAATTTTGCGTATAATTCATCTTGTCACGACACAGCGGGCTTTTCGCCGTTTTACTTATTGTATGGAAGAGAGCCGACTTTACCACAGGACACAGTCATCTCAGCTCACACCTCGTCCACTCGCGAGTATGCCCGCGACGCGATTGTGCGAGCCGATCATGCCCGTCAGCTCGCTCGCGCTCGGCTGATGGCGTCGCAAACCAACCAATGCCGTCGGTACGATGCGGAACATAGAGACGTACATTTCGTTCCCGGTACCCTTGTTTTACTCTGGTCCCCTCATCGTCGGCTGGGCCTATCAGAAAAACTTCTTTCTCATTACAAGGGACCCTACCGTATATTGCGTCAAGTAACACCTGTCACCTACGAGATCAGCCCCATCTATCCATCATCATCTACTATGCGGTCCAGTGATATTGTACACGTCTCGTGGATTAAGCCCTACAAGAATGCGTCAGATAACGACCTTTAAAGCACCGGGACGGTGCCTCCGCCGCCGGGGGTCATGCTACGTGCCAGTGCATGTAGTTGAAGAAGACAAAGCAGATAGACTGGCGCGAGCTAATCTGTGTGGCTGGCGCTGCTCGCTTTACCGGCTGTAAATACATCGGTGACAACCCCTCCGAGTCGGTCTCCTTCTCGTAACAATATCTTTTGTGCGTGGCATGGTGGCTCCGTCTGTCTTAATTTGTGACAAGAAACAGTCTAACAATTTCTAAATGTGAAAGAAGAGAATTTGTCTTATGTTTTGCTCTTGAAAGGGAAAAACAATAGTCTAATTTTATAAGCAGTCCTCTGAATGTTGGTTATTGAAGCAAGCATTTGGCAGATCCTTCATGCTTATGCTCGCCTCGTATCATACTACACGCTATGAGTGCATTGACTTCAAAGTTATGATCGCTGATGTTACAGCACAGAAGTATAGTGCCTTGGGCCACATCACATTGCGCTCCTCCCAAGCCGCCAGATTCTGCGCCATCACATTCCTACGAGAAACGAAACTGAAATTTAGTATTTGTTGTAATATTTAGTCTGTACTGTTTAGGTATCTGATTTTCATTTAACTGCTGCACCTTTGTAGAGGAAGGTGAAGTTGCCCCATGGCTCGCTTTACAACTGGCACAAAAGCTTGCGGTTTTGACCGGCGTTTCTGTTTGCCTGTTGGTCAATGAGGACGCACAGAACACCCCTGCTCCACCCAACGTTTCTAGATTATTCTGAAAACGTTGGCACCAGGATCACCAGAGTGATCTGGCTGCCTATCTTCACAAAGGGAACCATGTGTAGATGCGAAGCAGCGGGTGCTAATGCTTACACTGGCGGCGGCGTTGACGTTAACGCTCATCGCAGTGTTGCGCAGGAGAGAAACCTCGGTAGGTGCAAAGCACGCAGTGATGAACCTGTGTTTCCTACTGGAACATGCTATAGGCTGATACTGGGCAATGAGAGACAGATGGCTCTGATTGGAGACAGAGACCTGCAGTCCACTTTTAGTTAATGCGCACGCTGCGAATTTTTATTGTTCAACAAAGCACAGGAGAAATCTCCCGCTGGAACTACCTTGGAGGTCAAGATCCAGTGCCAGTGAGTGGTTGCGCAGTGCGAACTGTCGGTTTTTTCAATAAAGAAATTCGCTGGCAGATGCTGCCTGCGTCGCCGTTACGAGGTGAGAGACGGTGGGGGGGGGGGGGCGTAAGAGAGGAGGGAGAGGCAGCGAGCATGAACAATAGGGGTGTAAACTCCGCGGGGAGGGATGCCTAGAGGAGAGATAGGGAGAGCGAGCGTTCGCTAGCAGACGCTTGCCATCGTCATCGTTGCGAGGTGACACATTGGGGAGCGTAGGAGAGGAAAAAAAGGGTAGGGATATGCGCAAGGGGGTGTAAACACCGATGAAAGGGATGCCTAAAGGTGAGAGGAATCGACGAGCGTTGGCTAGCAGACGCTTGCTGACGAGATGTGAAATAGGGGAGCGTAGTAGAGGAAAGGGTGCGTAATGGGGGTGTAAACGCCGCGGGGAGAGGTGCTTAGAGAAGAAAGAGGGGGAAGCGAACGTTGGCTATAGCAGACGCTTGCCAGCGTGGTTTATTCTATGGTGGTTGTGGATAGAAGAGGAAGAAGGCGCCTAATTACTGCAGCCCGGTTGGGAGCACGGCGCAGCGCCTGGCGTTGCGAGGTGAGAGACGGGGGAGTGTAGGAGAGGAGGAGGAGGTGCACAATATTGGTATAAACACGGGGTATAAACGACGCGAGGAGAGATGCGTAGAGGCACGGAGGAAGTGCGTAAAGGAGAGACAAGGGGAGCCATAGTGTTTCCTAAATATACACTAAGGGAAACAGTGGCGCTAGCGTCTATGGGAGCTGCGACGCACGGCGCTTCGGCTAGCATAGGAATGATGGTAAGGTGGCTAGAATTCATAATGATGGGTAGTTAGGGTGGATAGAATGGGCTTTCTAGCCACCTTAACTCCTTTACCTTCTAGAACACTGATCATTCCCATGGTCGCTGAACGATCGCAGCGCTAGTCGCCTCTAGCTATATTTAGGAAACTCTATGGGGGGAGCGAGCGTTGGCTAGCAAATGCTGTCGGTGTTGCGAGGCGAGAGGATGAAGCGTAGGAGAGGAAAGAGAACGGTAGGGGATGCCCGGATGCGCCATGGAGGAAGGAAAAAAACTTTCCTTCCTCCGTGGGACGCGCCGTAAGGGTGTTCACGCTGCACATCGGATTGGGCTTAACCATAATAAGCTTCTCATCTAATAATCACAACATCATGTCATCATCATCATCATCAGCCTGACTACGTCCACTGCAGGACAAAGGCCTCTCCCATGTTTCGCCAGTTAACCCGGTCCTGTGCTTGCTGCTGCCAATTTATACCCGCAAACTTCTTAATCTCATCTGCCCACCTAACCTTGTGTCTCCCCATAACCCGCTTCCCTTCTCTGGGAATCCAGTCAGTTACCCTTAACGACCAGCGGTTATCCTGTCTACGCGCTACATGCCCTGCCCATGTCCATTTCTTCTTCTTGATTTCAGCTATGATATCCTTAACCCCCGTTTGTTCCCTAATCCACTCTGCTCTCTTCTTGTCTCTTAAGGTTACACCTACCATTTTTCTTTCCATTGCTCGCTGCGTCGTCCTCAATTTAAGCTGAACCCTCTTTGTAAGTCTCCAGGTTTCTGCTCCGTAGCTAAGTACCGGCAAGATACAGCTGTTATATACCTTCCTCTTGAGGGTTAGTGGCAATCTACCTGTCATAATTTGCGAGTGCTTGCCGAATGTGCTCCACCCCATTCTTATTCTTCTAGTTACTTCAATCTCGTGGTTCGGCTCTGCGGTTATTACCTGCCCTAAGTAGATATAGTCTTTTACAACTTCAAGTGCACAATTACCTATCTCGAAGCGCTGCTCTTTGCCGAGGTTGTTGTACATTACTTTCGTTTTCTGCAGATTAATTTTAAGACCCACCTTTCTGCTCTCCTTGTCTAACTCCGTAATCATGAGTTGCAATTCGTCCCCCGAGTTACTCAGCAATGCAATGTCATCGGCGAAGCGCAGGTTACTAAGGTACTCTCCATTGACTCTTATCCCTAACTGTTCCCATTCTAGGCTTCTGAAAACCTCCTGTAAGCACGCGGTAAATAGCATTGGGGAAATTGTGTCCCCCTGCCTTACACCCTTCTTGATTGGTATTTTGTTGCTTTCTTTATGAAGCACTATGGTAGCAGTTGATCCCCTGTAGATTTCTTCCAGAATATTTATATATACTTCATCTACGCCCTGATTCCGCAGTGTTTGCATGACGGCTGATATTTCTACTCAATCAAACGCCTTCTCGTAATCTGTGAAGGCTATGTATAGTGGTTGGTTATACTCTGAGCATTTCTCTATTACCTGATTGATAGTATGAATGTGGTCAATCGTTGAGTAGCCTGTTCGAAATCCTGCTTGTTCCTTTGGTTGATTGAATTCTAATCTTCTCTTTACTCTGTTAGCAATTACCTTTGTAAATAGCTTGTATACTACAGAGAGCAAGCTGATCGGCCTGTAATTCTTCAATTCCTTGTCATCTCTTTTCTTATGTATTAAGATGATGTTAGCGTTCTTCCAAGACTCTGGTACTCTTCCCGTCAGGAGACACCTCGTAAATAGGGTGGCTAGTTTTTCTAACACAATCTGTCCTCCATCTTTCAGCAGATCTGATGTTGCCTGATCCTCACCAGCAGCTTTGCCCCTTTGCATGCTCTCCAAAGCTTTTCTGACTTTTTCTATCATTACTGGTGGGGTGTAATCTGGGTTACTGCTAGTTCTTATAGTATTAAGGTCGTGGTTGTCTTGGCTACTGTACAGATCTCTGTAAAACTCCTCCGCTATTTTAACTATCCTATCCATATTGGTAGTTATTTTGCCTTTTTTGTCCCTTAGTGCATACATCCTACTTTTGCCTATCCCAAGTTTCCTCTTCAATGCTTTGACACTTCCTCCGTTTTTCAGAGCGTGTTCAATTCTCTCCATGTTATACCTTTTTACATCGCATACCTTACGTCGATTAATCAACTTCGAAAGCTCTGCCAGTTCTATTTTGTCTGTTGTACTTGACACTTTCATGATTTGACGCTTCTTAATTAGGTTCTTCGTTTCCTGGGAAAGCTTGCCAGTGTCCTGTCTAACTACCCTGCCTCCAACTTCCACTGCACACTCCGTAATGATACTCGTCAGATTATCATTCATTGTATCTACGCTAAAGTTGGTTTCCTCACTAAGAGCCGAGTACCTGTTCTGCAGCGACACTCTGAATTCCTGCACTTTCCCTCTCAGTGCTAGCTGATTGATTGGCTTCTTGCGTATCAGTTTCTGTCGTTCCTTATTCAAGTCTAGGCGAATTCGAGACCGTACCATTCTATGGTCACTGCATCGTACCTTGCCAATCACTTCCACATCCTGCACGATTCCAGGGTGTGCACTCATTATAAAGTCTATTTCGTTCTTATTTTCGCCATTAGGGCTCCTCCACTTGCGGTTTTCTCGTTTTCGGTAGAAGGTATTCAAAATCCGTAAATTATTGCGTTCTGCGAATTCTACTAGTAGCTCTCCTCTGGCGTTTCTTGTACCGATGCCATAATCTCCTACTGCCTGGTCTCCAGCCTGCTTCTTCCCTACCTTTGCATTAAAGTCGCCCATCACTATAGTATACTGTGTTTTTACCTTACTCATTGCCGATTCCACGTCTTCATAGAAGCTTTCAACTGAAGCGTCATCATGGCTGGATGTAGGCGCGTAAGCCTGTACTACCTTCATCTTGTATCTTTTATTCAGTTTAATTACGATACCTACTACTCTTTCATTAATGCTATAGTATTCCTCTATGTTGCCAGCTATGTTTCTGTGAATTAGGAACCCCACTCCCAGTTCTCTTCTGTCTGCCAAGCCCCTGTAGCAAAGGACGTGCCCATTCTGTAGCACCGTATAGGCCTCATCTGTCCTCCTAACCTCACTGAGCCCTATTATATCCCATTTAACATCCTCTAGCTCCTCAAATAGTACAGCTAGACTTCCCTCACTAGATAAGGTTCTAGCGTTAAACGTTGCCAAGTTCAGGTTCCAATGGCGGCCTGTCCGGAACCAGAGATTCTTAGCACCCTCTGCTGCGTTGCAGATCTCACCGCCGCCGTGGTCAGTTGCTTCGCAGCTGCTGGGGACTGAGGGCCGTGAGTTATTTGACGTAAGCATATGGGAGGTAGTGGCCAGATACTGCACCAGGGTGGCCAATCCTTCTCTGGTGAGGGAGTGCGTTCTCGGCGGTGTTTGCCGGTGAGGCCGCACCCCAGGCCTCTTAATGCAGTTCCATCAACACGCGGATTTTTGGATTTTTTTTAATCCGGTTGGGAACTGCGCGGTACCGGGATTTGAACCACGGACCTCTTGCATGCGAGGCGGATGCTCTAACCACTACGCCATCGCCGCATTTCTACTCATGTAGCGGCTTAATTTTTGAAACGTAGCTTTGCAAGTAAAGCTGTGGCGTACATATTGTTGCATAGTATAGTTTGTTTGTAAGATATGCGCAAAGTTTCAAAAAAGTAGTTGTTCAAAGGAGGAAGAAGTTTCATCTAAACAGCCAGTAAGGACCTTGCATTTTCCTCACCTTTACTCCATAGCACGTCAATGCGAGGGTCTAGCGGAGGCTTTTCGGACGCGAATAATGCATGTCAGACAACTGCTTGTTACTTGTTTTAGTAAAGTGCTGTATATAAAGCCAAAAAAGGGCAATAGCGTCTATTTATTAGAACGATGTCTTCCCCCTTGGACCATAGTAGGGCAGGTTAAATGGAACCGCTTTTCAGTCCCAAGGGCAGAATTATAATGCAGTAGATGGCCTGCAATACAAAACTGCTGTGTTGTGTTTTGGTTCTGATAGTTATTGCACATTGTTTTAATAATATTATTGACATAATTTAAGTGTAGTTTACTTAAGGTCTCTTCGTGATGTTTCAGGTACAGAACGATGCATGATTTTTTACCACTGGTATACATAATGAAATGACTCATCCTAGACACATGGCAGATGATTTGATATTGTGCCCATAAATAACACTTCAGTCAGCATTTCCAAAGGGATCTTAACATCTTCATCCCCCTCTTTCAAAATGGTCCGAAGATGCTGAAGATGCTTTATTCAAAAGCAGCCGTCCTGTAATGGTAACATGCTTTCAACATTTTCAACATGCTAGGAACACTAAAAAAAGATGAAGAAAAAGTACACATCACAACAGGAAATGGCGAATTAAGTGTTAAGTGCATGTAACGTTATTGAAATCATCTTCATCGTGTGTACCTGGGATACATCATTTCATCATGCACACCAGTGGCAAGCGATCATGCATCGCCCCATACCTGAAACATCATAACAACAGCTTAAATGAAATATTTTTACGAGAAGGAGAAACTTGGAAGAGTACACGCAGATCTGTAGAGCTGGTTAAGCAAGCAGCGCCACAGATACACATTAGCTCGCGCCAGTCAATGTATGTTCACACCAAGCGGAGCACGCAAACGAGCTAGTGAATTTTCGAAGCCGTGAGGGAGGCGAGCACGTGCAGCTGTTCAGACCAATCGGGTTGCCTTCTCACCATTATGCCACGGGCACGAGGCAACCCATGAATCCACGGTAGGCATGTCGCCATCTTCCAACACGGTTCCCTATTCTAAAACTCCATAATGAAGCCTACAAAAAAGGGTAACCGCGGCAAGAAGGCAGGCTGGCCGAACCATGAGCGTAGCCTGCGAACGTGGGTGCTACAACAGTGGGCCGAAAGAAGAGGCCTGTCTACAGTGCAGCAGCACCTGAAGACGAAGGCTCTGGCAGCGGAGACTAAAACTGAGGGGTTCAATGGTGGTCCGTCGTAGTATTTCGACTTTGTGCGGGAGAATCAGCTTGTCATGCAAGCCTGCACTATAGTGTTCCAGAAGCTACCTGACTTTCAAGCGCAGCTGGAACACTTCAGCTCATTCGTCAGAAAGGAAATTGCAAAGAACGTCAGCGCAAGCCAAATCGTGAACATGGATGAAGTACCATCGATCTTCGACATTCCGCTCATGAGAAGTGTCGCCAAGAAAGGCCACAAAACTGTGACGGTGAAGACAACTGGCCACGAAAAGTCTCACTTCACTGTTTTGCTCGCCTGCTGCGCTGACGGCATCAAGTTGCCTCCCATGCTTATATTTAAGCGGAAAACCTTGCCGAAAGATATTTTCCCTCCTACGGTGGTGGTGAATGCGAAGAGTTCGATGGACGAGAAAATGATGGGTGTGTGGCTTGACCGCTGTTTTTCACGTTGACCCGATATATTCTTTCACCTGAAGCCAGAAATACTGGTGATGGACAGTATGCGGGTTCATATCACCTACGTCGTAAAAAAAAAAAGAGCAGTTCGAAGCATTGTGTGCCTGTAATCATTCCTGGCGGCATGACCAAGTTGCCTCAGCCGCTCGACATATCTGTCAACAGCAGCTTCAAGGCCATTCTGCGACGTTTGTGGGAATCATGTATGTCGGAGGGAGAAAGCCAGAAATACTGGTGATGGACAGTATGCGGGTTCATATCACCTACGTCGTAAAAAAAAAAAGAGCAGTTCGAAGCATTGTGTGCCTGTAATCATTCCTGGCGGCATGACCAAGTTGCCTCAGCCGCTCGACATATCTGTCAACAGCAGCTTCAAGGCCATTCTGCGACGTTTGTGGGAATCATGTATGTCGGAGGGAGAGCATTATAAGCTTCACTAAAATGGGTCGCATATGAGACGCGCTGAGTTTGGCGAAGTGGCGAAATGTTTAAATGGAGCCAGGCATTTAATTTCTGACAACACAGTTGTGGCGGGCTTTCGCAGGCCGGTTTGATCCCCTGCGTGGCCGATGTTGAGACTGATTTGAGTGAATCGGAGGACGACAGTGACGGGAAAGCAGAGCTACAACCCGAAATAGCTGCACTGTTTGTGAGCGACTCGGAGGAAGAAGACTTTGATAGTTTTGATTTATTGAAATAATAAAAATACTTCTCACTGAAAATATTGTTATTATGTTTGTTGGGAGGCGCTCGCATGCGTCTGCTAACAGCTGGAAACTTGCAAAAGCGGCGGCCGCAAGCAGGCATCTTTTCAATGCTCTCTCATTATGCGACACTTGTTGGCTGGATAAGCAGATGGGACATGTACACCGGTATGACTTACATACGTCGCACCATATATAGTAGCAGCAGAACGAAAGCAGTGCGAATAAGGAATAACAGAAGACACTACGGCTGCCATTGGCTCTAAGATGGCAGACACATTTTGGTTCTACTGGGCCCCGCTATGTGGCACGAAGTGTCCAGTTTACTAGGCGAGAATAGAATTTTTGAACTACTTGTGCCATTCCCCGTAGTAACGTCCGGCGGTTATTTTTTTCTTTGAATCAAACAGAAACGATCAAACAGCATTTTATTACGTCTCTTAATGCACGGAAGGCTCTTTAATTAGGGCAGCTAGTTCGATTACTAGTGATTATTTGTAGACGGTTCATCTGACGTCATCGGGATCATTTTCGGAATGTCCTATCGTAGTGCATGTATTCACATGCTCTTACCCTAGTTTCTCGGTAAGTAGGGCACTCCTGCTGATAAAATTGCCACATTCCTTTCCTCAAGTTTTGATATCACCCCGTGGCACTACGTTCAGCGCAAACCTCACCTACGATGTTCAAAAAGCTTCGAAGTTTTCGATGTCAGTGGCTATTTAAACCTACGTGAATGATTTCATCACTATTGGGAAAAGTCAGACATTTTCACCCCTCATGAGCTAGCGCTCACAGTTAGGCTAATGGTTAAACACTCAATTTAAGCTCATTTTCATAATGCGATAACATTGACGAGTTGGCATGGTGCATGTAAAGAGAAAAAAAGTATAAAAAAGAACGACACGCTGTTGTGCGTGCCACGTGCTTCCTTTAGTGCTGACGTTTTTTTAAGTTCTTTTTTCATATTTAATTCGCTAAAGTGGTGTATTCTAGGCAAGGAGGTTTTAAAAAAATTGCTGAAGTGGAAATTTTTGCCCAGGAGCACGTGCCCAGGAGTGAGGCCGTTCCTATGGCAAGATGGCGGTTGCGGCGGCCATTTTACTGGGGGGTTAATAAACTTGCCGTTCAGTTACTAAAAATGGAACCTTTCCCTCGCACGCCCGAAGAGTTTAATGTGTAAGCTTTTTTTTTTTTTGGCGGGGGGGGGGGGGAGGGAGGGTGACATAGCGCTTCAACTGCATCTTAGTGTTACTAGATTTTCCTAGTAAGTGTCTCTAATTGGAGGCAAGCTTCATTGGAGACGATAGAACAGAACGACGACAAAGGGACACGAAGGAGGACGTTCTGTCATATATACCAACTAGCCCAAACCGCCACACTTCTAAGTTCATTATAGAGTAAGTCTCCCAAACTTGTTTATGTGTGTTATTTCGTCAAGAACAGCGATATTTTAATGTAAAATTAGCGTAGCATTCACAACATATCAAGGCCACTTCTCAAAGTGGGCACTACCAGGCAAGAGCATATTTCCGACATCTTGGCAGGGCGAAATCTGGCTTCATATTTCATATTTACTGGCGGGGCATTTCGGGAGCTTCCACTTCAGCAATTTTTTTTAAACTCCTTGATTTTAGGTCTAGTTTAAGGATGGAGGGAGAAGTCGAGTGACGTTGATAGTCAATGCACACAAACAATGGAGGCGCGAACCAGTTGCTCACCGAGTGTTCAAAGCAAGGGCGTAGCCAAAAACCGTGGAGAATCAAACTGCCAGAAACCTTCGGGAAGGGTTTCAGAAGTGACCCCGTCAGGGCCATCCAAGGGGGCCATCTCAGAGATAGGGTAGGCACCCCAACAAACATGCCAACAGAGACATGCAACTTAAGCCATCCGCCTGGCGGAAGAAGACGCGATAAGTCAGAAGATCTGAGAACCTTTTCGCCTGCTTCTAATCGTGGAGATGCCGGTCCTCGCTGCCGGCCCCCGTCACCTATGGAAATATGTGCCGGGGACGGGGAGTAGGGGGCCTCCAATAAAGTGGTCATTCATCCATCTAAGACCGTGTTGCCTTTATGGCCTCCGGGACGGCAATAGACATTGTTTTAATCTCAGAGGCCGCAAGGTTTAAAGTATTTAGTTTCATACAATAATATGAATTAAACTCTATGGTTCAAAGCAGCCGCGTCAGTAAGCGCTCGATCGCTGGATGGACGGATTGATAAAGATGTGCCCTTTAAATCGGGCGGCACCTATCGCTACCTAGCCATACTACTTAATGAACCAAAAACTAGATTTATCTTTTTTTTTTCTCCTTTCAATAGTGAAGTTGAGGACTGGTACTTTGCAGTGAAGGGTTTAATTTTCACTCGTGTCTTGACTTTAGCCAATTAAATAATCTCCTTCTAGTTAATTCTACCCGCTTGAAGTCTATTTTTCCCTCCCTGTCCCTAAACCCCAGTGCTTTGAAGAACTCTGCACCCTAATCCTGAACTGTACGGTGAAGCCCTTTCCAGATCATTATCAAGTGTTCGGCTGTTTCCTCCTTCTCTCCACACGCATTGCATACCGTACGTGTCTACTCCTTCGTATTTGGTAAACTGGTAGGTGTTCTGTGATTTGGTCTGATATGTCTTGGTTCGCAATACTCTCATCCTGGCCTCTAACAGTAGAGAACTACCCCGAATGTTATCATAGGTCCTTTACTTGGCAATTTCCTGCTTAAAAGTTCGACAGATCTTTAGTGCAGACTTCTTAATCATGCATTCAATTTCAAACATACATTCGCAGCCGACACTATAAACGCCACGTGAAACCTGAAAAGCCAGCTGTGTTGATGAGGTAACAATCGCCCGCGCGTTCTCTCTCTCTCTTAGCAGGCGTGCACACATTCAGCACGGGACAGTAACGTGTTCAGCAGTTCGCATACCTCACTGTTTGGCCAGAGAGGGCTGGGAGTGGGAACCAGCTCTTCGGCTCACGACGATAGCAGACGATGACAAAGGGACACGAAGGACACGTTGTAGGCATCTTTCTAGAGGAGGCATAGCTTCAGGCTAAAGCATTTTTCCTTCCTCCATGAGCTAAAGCCCCGACTAGTTTTTCCTTACTAACTTGTTTTTGGCACTATACCCCTACTTCAAGCTGGTGCAACTCCTCCATGTGGTACAATTGCTGGCAAAGACGTCACATACATTAGCCTAAACGTCATCGAAGTGCATAGATCATACATTTTCATACAAAGATCTATGTCGAAGTGCAACGTAAGCAGTGCTGTGCTGCCACAGAACACCTACCAGCTGCCAATTCTAGAAAATTTTCCTTAGATCTAAGGAGTTTTGGTTGGATTAAGGGAAAAGGGAAATTTGTCAACATCTAAGATTTTTTTTTTTTTAGGGGCGAAGCTCCTTAGGGCGTGGGCTGTGCGTCCCCTGTAGCCTGTATGTATTTTGCTTTCACGTGAAGCAAGCTGATCGACGTAGGCATGGAGTTTCATACAATAATACTTGTATGCAACTCTATGGATGGAGGGACGTCCCGCCCACAACCTCATTTTTGTTGCTTCTTCCACCGTTTCTCTTTTACACCCCCTCTACACCCACCCACAAGCGCTGTTTCATGCCCAGTAGTGGTGTCGAAGGGTGCAAGGGGGGACGGGGCCGGTCGCTGTCCCCAACGCTGTGTCGGCGCTCTCCTCTCCCCCACTTCATTGCGGTTTATTCAGTAAAGTCCGTGTTCGACGTCGATTGCCTGAATCCAGGTTCCAACCAAAGAAAAAGCACTTTCTCTCGAGTCCGCCAAGTATATGTTTTCCTTACACCAACCTTCCATTTTCTAGCATTTCACCCGCGGCGTTATTTCCTTGGTTTGCTGTTTTTTTATCGGTTTTTCTTTTTTGCGAACGCTGTCACGTTACTAGTGAGCTGGGCCGTGGAGCCATGTGATTCGGCCACGGTCACCAAGGTTTCTGTGAAAAGCGCAGCCAGAACAGTAAGCTGCGTGTAAACGGTTATTTGCACAGCTGAAAAAATGTGCCTGGCGGAAGAATGCAAGGATATATATTTGGAACAAATATATGGCAGTAAACGTTTCTAATAAATATATCTTTTCGTTACCATTCAGCAGGTTGCAAGGGATGAACTGCCTCACGGCATAATATGCTTTCATGGTTACACTATTTTTCCTCACAATATCCTGCATCAGATATCATGATAAAGATTGCAAGTGACGTTTTTCAAGACATTGTTTAGAATTTAAGTAAGCGTGAATCACTTCATGTTTTATATGAACACCACCAAGCATTTTCTGCGGGAGAGTTGCAAAATAACAGAATTGATTGATTTTTGAAAGCTTAATTGCTCACTGGAATATTTCACGTACTGCGCTTTATATGCTCGTTCTGGTTATTATTATTATTATTATTATTATTATTATTATTATTATTATTATTATTATTATTATTATTATTAATATTATTATTATTATTATTATTATTATTTGTAACTTGCATGATATTACAAGTGCACTGTATTGCAGTGTAAGATTTCCGTGTTTTGCATTGAACAGCTAGCAGTGTTCTTAAGTAATGTTTTGATAACTTATTCCTTCAACCTTTATGCAATGCTTTTTTTTTCTTGGTGACTTGTATAAAATACTGCGATACTACATGTCCGCCCCCCCGCCCCCGTAAATGTGATTAGCGCTTACCTTTGTGATATCATGGAATAAAGTGTTGTTTAAAGCTTATTAATTCGTACTGCGACGTTTTTTCACCTTCATCACGGTGATGTTAGTGAATATTTTCAAACAAATGCTCTAATATATCATTACTTAAAAAAAGAACTGCACGCTTATAAAATCTAAAAGAATTTAAGGAATTTTTTCACTCTAGAGGGAGAAAAAGCAGCTCCGCAGAGTGGCAGCACTGAACAAAAATAGCTTCACTTACGATTGCTCCACCGAATATTGCGTTGGTATATGACTTCATGCTTCAAGAAGCGGTCTGTGGCGATACATATAGGTGTTCTGTGGCGGTTCTGTGGCGATACCAGGCGGTACTTTGTGTTTGTGCGTGCACGTTGGTGCGCGAGTGACAAGCTTTTTTATTTTCTTTTTCTAAAATTCAAATACGAGTGGCGTGCGCGAGATTGTGCTACTTGTGGCCTGTTTCGCGCGAACGGGCTACTTGTATCGTGTCGGTGACCACTGACCAGTACAAAGATGTGAAGAACTAACCGGTGCCGGGATTACGAACTTTGTGTGCAGGGAAAAGGCCTAGCTACTCGCGTCTGCGTTTGGTTGCTAGAGATTTCAAACAAATGAACTGTGCGCTGTGACAGAACAGCTACTTGTGCAGCATCGGTGAGTTCCGCACGGGAGCTTCAGTTTCCGAGGCAGCGATCGGTGACAGCATTTTTGTAAGCTGCAAGCTCTGAGCGCCGTTTCTTTTCCTCTTGCCAGTATTGCATACAGTTCAAACTTAGTTTGTGATAAAAAAAAGGAGAGGAAGTGTGGTTAAACGGTTGCAATGTGTCTGCGTGGGCGGCCGCTGACAGTTGTCCTCGTACACGGCAGAAACGTGGTGCATAAACAGGCTCGCAGTGTCATGTGCAATGTCAAAGCATCGGCAGCGCACTAAGCTTGCGGACAGATATGCGACTCTTTAAAGTTCTTTTAAGATGATGCACAGTGCGGGCATTTTTCCAATTACTGCGAAACTTTCTAAAGTACTCGAACACTCACGCGTACTCTGTCATCTGTATTTCAATGTACTTGATTATGACTTTCTACGATAAAGTACACAACGCACATTTGTGTTGTTCAATAAGGTTTATTAAGTGGGCTAGTTGGTGATTAATCATTTTACCGTAAAGTTAAGTAGCGCAGTTTTTAACATGGACAAGAGGGTCGTGTCCTTCTACCCCTATTGTCCATGTTGAAAACTGCGCTACTTAACCTTAAGGTAAAATTACTTGTGTTGTTTTTGTGTTGGCAATGTCGTTTAAGCCCTTTGGTTAAAGATTTGGCGGTCTGTCGTTATTGCGAAGACAGTCCCGACCCTAGACAACACAGTGTCACTGAGGGCTGCTAGTTTGACAGAATAAAGTGCGTTTCACGATGTCTGTATTATAAAGAGTACGTGAACACAGGCGTCCAGTAGTGTTCACATTCGCAGTACCGAAATTTCGGTCACAAATTGCGCTCCACGCCGGCCATGTAGTTGGTTACCGATTGAAGAGGAGGTAGAAATTCCAAGGAGAGGGTTCTTGAATAATGTGATAGTTTTGTGTCTTGATAACCCTTCACGTGCCGTGCATGTTAAAAAAAAACGCGTATAAAGTACTTTGCAAAAGTCTGGAAGCTATGAACAGAGCTGTTCTGCTGTGGGTGCTAGTTTTTTATTTGTTGCCTTTTTGTATTGTTTCCTTGTTCTTTAGATGACAACATGGATGTAGAAATGTGTGAATCGTCAACTGCCAATGGTGAATTAATCGGTGAATGTTCCAAGGATGGGACAATCAAGCAGCCGGAGGACAACGAAGAAACTAAAGCAGATGACTCGGGCTCCTTGGATGAGACGACGTTGAAAAACAGCAGCATGACAAATGGCCGTCTTGATGCAGGTGCAACTGAGGAAGACGATGCTGTGAAGTCTGTAAATGGCACAAGTGAGAGCGGCACCGTAGATGAAGGGAGGATGGTAGAAAAGCCTTCCTCCGAAGGCGATGTTAGTATGATGGAGAGCAGCTCTAAGGGTAACAGTGATGCGTTGGAGTGTGGAGACAGCCAGCAGGATTCGATTATAGACGAGGAAAGAACCGAGCCTTCAGAGCTTAGTGAAGACTTCCAGCTTCCCGACTGCAGAGGGTCAGACTCAATGAAGAGTAAGGAAACAAACTCAGAAGACTCAACATCGTCATCTACTCCACGTAGGACTTTGAAAAAGAAGTCCAAGAAAATTTCCAAGTTATCTATTATGCATGCCATAGCTGAAAGACTGTCAGGGCAGGCAAAAGGAGATGTGAAAGGTGCTACCAAAACGGAACCCAAAGGTGATGGGGTATGTGTTTTGTACTCCATATTCTCACTGTGAATGAATGTGCACTGTATGCCTGCATGTTAACTTTTAGTGTTCTCCTCTGCGTTTGAAAGGGGTACTGGCAGAAGCATTTTCAAAGGTTATTTTTTAAGTGCGTAGCACTCTATGGGGCCGGATTGTTCTATGCTGTAATCGTGTGCTGTGGTCGTCACTTGGCATTACACAGGCACAACGACGTACAGCATAGCCAAAGAGAAGTCGTCTTCCTCTTGTTCCTTGAGTGCCTTGATATTAAGTGCAAAGCATTTCATGGCTAATGCAAACAAAGCTGCGTATAAAAATTTAAAACTGGAAGATGTGAGTGAGGAAGCCAAACATTTGCGCGTTTCATATATGTCTATTAAAATCGAGTCAACAGCTATTATTAAGGAATGGCAAGCCAAGAAAAAGTGCTATTTACGCGGTCTGGGGTGATTGTGCCTCAGTTCTGGCCACTAAAAAAAAAAAAAAAATTCCACAGTTACAGCGCTGTTTCTTGCACAGCCCATTCAGGACATATTTATCTATTTCCTCAACGTAGCAAATTTATGTAAAACTTCTACTTTATTGTTAATCAAATTTCGAAAACACAAATTTAGTAACTTTACCTGTAGACTGGCCATTTGCTAGAGGAGGTTCATTTTTGGGACGTACATAGAAAACATCATTCCCTATCTGTATGTGCCGTTTCATGCTTTTTACGCATTACATTTTCTTAATTATAGTGATCCAAATTAGGCAATTCTTTCAATACGTGGACCTACCTCTGCCCATTTTCGTGGAAACCTACCGAAGTGGTACAAGGGGGGTGGGGCATCCCCCTTCTTCCCTTGTATTACCTGAACTTGTGTCTACGCGCCAAATTGATTGAGGAGGGGGTGCAGAAAGTGTTGCGATTCGGTGAAACGAAACTTTGAACGGGGCTTTCTTTTTCTCTCTTTCAAAAACAACCCTCTCTCTCTGCTTCTTTAGAAACTCTCGCTTACTTGTCCCTGTTTTCTGCTTTGCACTTCTTTCACGCTGCAAACCACTCACGTAGGCTGCCTGGGCAGCTACACTTCGTAACAGACAGTTCCTCACAAACAATGCCGGAATGTGAGATTAAATGACGAGCTTTATCGTATATGGTGCATCAGAAGCGAACCATGAGACGTTGCATCCTTACGTGACCATGTCCTTTACTCTTAACTCATTTACTGATGACCACTATTCAGTCGTCGTATGAGCTTGGCAGCGGTTTATGCATAATGAAGCCACTCCCGCTCAACGCTTCGTTTCACCGAATCGCGACACTTTCTGCGCCCCCTCCTCAACCAATTTGGTGGGTCGGCACAAGTTCGGGTGGTACAAAAGAGGTGGGGCATCCCTCCTCCCCCCTTAGGTCTTTCCTCCGCCCTTTTTTTCGTGTGTGTATCAGTGGAAGTGTCCTTTTCAAGAGACAACTATTGTTAGTGGCGTGCTAGAGAATGGTCCGAGTCAATGACTACTAACTAGTAATAGATTAAAGGAAAACATGATTTCCTTATGATGACCGCTGTTTGGCTCGAGAATATTTATTTATCTATTTAGTCAATACTGCCGACTTCTATCGGAGTCGTAGGCATGATAATGTAGGTTTTTTGCAAGCTACGGAAAGACATTACGAGAATACGACACAGCTCCTCCAATACCTCAACTAAACAGTAGCCAGCATTGAATGACGCAGGAGTAAGCGACAGCGGGAAATTATTTACACATGTGCATTGAAGGATATGTCTCATGGTTTTATTGGGATGTGACTTCTGCGAGACAGTTTGTTAGCCAGCCGTGCATTCCGCCACTGAGTGTCATGCAGAGCAGCTGGCCAGGGAGGCAGAACTGGTCGACAGCCTGCTAACCAAAAGTAAACTTAGTGGTTTCCAGCACCATTGTTTTCGCTCGCGTGAGTAGCCCAGCGCTGCAGGAAATGCGGAAAAGTGAGCATGAATTTTAGAGGGGGAGATATAGGTGTTGTTGAAGAGGAGAAAGAAAAAAGCCCCTGCTGAACGCCTCATTTCTCCGAACCATCACGGCATGCTTCCCACTCTTTTAGTGTCTGGTGTCCTTTTCGGCATTACTGGCAAGACTGCGACAGTGGAACCACCACCTTAAACGCTCCTTTTGGTTCCTACTGTACCATGATATTACGATACAGTGAGCTTGCAAGTGTACGCTCATGCAAGATATTGTGAAGTTTCCTTGGTCGCACCCCTCCATGGCTCAAGCAGCCGTGATGTATGCTGTAGATCCTGGTGACATCACAGTTGGCCATGCTGGTGCATGAATGCAACGCCAGTGATGCTGCCATCTGTTGTCGCGCGTGTCGACTATAGCAGGTGCGCCATGCGAAAATTGGCTTTAATATCAAAATAAAATGTCTGTATTTCCAAAGTTTCAGACTTGGTCAGAGCCATCTGTGTTCAGGAGACATGTATGGCAGAGTAAGCCATCTTCTAAAATTCGTGTCAGTACCCCTTTGAATGATTTGCCATTTTGTATAGGTGTGTTTTCACTAAAAGTCTGTCTGAGGTATACAATAATCTAGTCATCTGACTTGTGATTTAGTGGTCTAGAGGGCATGATGCCGTACTAATACTGCTTGCATGACTGGCCATTAATCTTTTTTTCTTTTTTTTAAATGTAGCAGCTCTCATATGGAAAGAAAAAAAGAAAGAAGCTTTTTCTCTGATTGTAGTGTTTGCATTACACTATAAATAAAACCCAAGGAATAAGTAAGAACTGTTCTTTGATTTGATGTCTTACACAGGTGATATACACAAAATATCTTATTGTTTGGTTTAGACCCATGAGCTTCTGTTCAAATTTCTGGTAGGTGCTATAAAAAAATTGTGCGGCCCGAGTCCCTACAACTTGTTCTTAGTAAGCAAAACATTGTACTGGCATTCTGCTGTTAACGTCATGTGTGGCAGAACACTACAGATTTCACTCCTTCTTCTGTGCGCGGTAGTCTGTAGATCATGATGATGATGTTGATTAACTTATACTTGCTGTGTTCAACTTAAATTAGCATTAAATCAGAGCAATACATCTTTTATCAGCCTGGTGTATTTTTGCAGTAAATATTTTCTTAGCGCTTAATGGTGTCAGTCATGGCTTCCATTAAGGAAATGACCCAAGTGCCCTTGCGGTCAGAACCTCTCCGTATCAATAGTTTCATCTACAGTTGGATTCAAATTTTAGAAGTCAGCATTTCCTCCTCACAAGCCCTCACCACACTGAGGTCATGAGCTGAATGACTGAAAACCTTGCCTTTGGAAACAATTTCAAATGCATGAGTGGGGCTCGGAGTTGCTGGTTACGCCTATAATAAACGAATTTGGGCATCTTTTTTTTTTGCCAAGTTGCTCGTAAAAGTTTCCAGTTGCTTGTGTTTTTGGGCTTAATGTGTATTTGCTCAGCAAATATAGTCATTTTAGTGATCATCACTTCCACCACAAATGTGCTTTTCAATGACTAGTGGTTGAACTTTGAAGTGAAATATACATTGGTGGAATGAACAAGTAACCTTAATTGTGCACTGGCAAACGTGCATTCAACTGAACGGAGATGGGTACCCCGGAAACAGTGTTTAGAATATTGCTATCAGGTCACGAACTGCACTTCCATACGTAGTCAGGCATATTTTTGCTGCACAAAATAATGTAAAGGGATTTTTTTTTTCAACTCCCCTTCGTATTTGAGCGATATTCTTTATTTTAATTAAAATATTTTCAAAAGAGAAAATACATAAAATTTCTGCTTCTTTTAGTCTTCGTAAAAGTGTTCCTGCTTTTTAGGGGCTTCTTTTGTTTTGATTATTTACTTGTTAGCCCCAGTAGCATCTGGTGGTGAGGCTGTAGTCTCAAAGGCTGCTGCTTCTCGTTTATCCAGCTGGCGAAAGGGGAGGGGTTGGCTTTAAGTTGTGCCCAACTTTAGAAAGCCACACCTCCATTCTCCATGATCTAAAACAATGAAAGAATGTTCATGTGTAATGCAGAAACCAAGCTAGTTTGCCTGATCATGGGCATTACCATTCTGGCTATGCTACTATGCCTTATGGGATATCCAGCTTTAGAATTGCCAAAATGGTTCAGTGTTTATTGAAGTCGACTTTCTTAGCCTTTAAGCATTACCGCTCCAATGTGGTTATAATGCTGCTGTTTTGTTCGCCCTGTGGCAACCAAGCCTGAAGTACTTTCGCTCTCACGTCATTATCACGAAATTACTTGCGCAGCTGCAATTTAACCACAGCCACTTCATTTTATCTGTAACAGTTTCACCTGAGTAAATCCAGATTTGACCGTGCTGTGTTGCTGGTATTTTGCAACTCTGTGAGTATTCTAATATTTGTCCCGGGCTTCTCATGCATTACAGGAATCAAATGCAAGTGACATTACATCTGAGGCAATGGATGAGAGATTACAGCAAGACTCTAAAGGTCAGTCAAATTTAATGCAGCTGTGATTGGTTAGCTACACTGGTATGCATTTATGAAATAGTGCTTGTTCAGTGACACTCAATTTCAGAACGAGGTTAATGGCAGCAAGTGCCTTGAAAAGAGCCCTGCAGTATTTTTGAATTGGTCAGTAAATGCTGCTGATTTGTTGCTCAGACACCTGTGAACGCATGGGCCAAATATATTCGCGCTGTATGCAGCGGGGAATTTACAATCGCATTTCAAAGATGGCTAGAAATCAGTCTCTATTCTCCAATGGGCCAACTACATCATCAGCGGGAAGGATGTGACTGATCAGTGGGAAGAGCGTGCGGGAGCTCATGATGCGAGCTGACATAGTTTCTTGCACTTTCGTCATTCACCTCAGCGTGTGTTCTTGTGTGCTTGTTTGGACGAAAGAGGAGAAAAAGCGCTTAAGGCGTGTGATAAAACCAACTCTGTCTGTACTTGGTGGATTCAAGAAACCTTGCAGCAATGAATTCGTGAGGCAGTAAACTCCAATAGTAAGGTCATTCGATGGTTACTTTGAATAGTTTTATAGGGCCCTTTTAAAGGGGCACAAAAGATATTGTCCTTCATTTGTTCGGCGATAACTTTGCGCTCAGAAGATGGCACAATATATTGTTACAATGTGTTGTTAAGCTGGATTTGCACTGGTAAAGTACACTTCTGAACTGTTAGAAGTCTCAATCTTGCAGCATGTTGTCGTGGTAAAATTTTGAAGTTCCCATACTACCTATTATTCATGAAATGAGATTCGGGCAGAATCTGCTTTGCATCAGTTTGAATTGTATTCTAAAGAAGCAACGAGGCCACTCTCTTTGGCAGGTTCAGACCACTTTGGGAACATACAGAACACTAAAATGCATGGTTCCACGCTTTTGTGCTCCTCTTTAAGTGAACATTTCGAGGATAGTCTTGCCCCTCATTTTCTTTGTTCCGAAAGAGAGTGCTGGCTTGGAACAGTTTGTACATGTTGATGCTAGTAATTAAAATGGCAGCTCATGGAGAGGACTCGAAAGAGTAGAATAAAGTACCAAGTATCGAATAAGTTGTATTATGCGCAGTACAACATATAATGCTGTGTGAGAAAAAAAAAAGCAAAGGAGGTATAAACAACCATGTGATCTATAAGGCAGAATGGGAAACAAGTTAAGTAAATTTCACAATGGGCACATGCACCAAAAAAATGTGCCATCTTTGTAGAAGTGACAAAGATGAAGCATACATCTGCACCATCGTTTTTCTTTGCTTAGCTATCACCAGGTTTGTTCACATTGCACTATGTCTGTAAGTACCAAGCTCTCAATTTTTTTTCATTGCATTTAGAGTATATCTCCCTCTGAGTTGACCACATTGCATTGTGCTAGCAAGACCTGAATTTGTGATGGCACTGGGTAGTTCCGTAATCTGCACATCTCCTTTTCAGATTCTTCTGAAGCTGATCAAAAGCCAGCAAGCCCTGCCAGAGAAAGTGGCTCTTCAAAAAAATCTGGCAACACCTGTGCAGTTTGTTCGGTTGTACGTATCTCTTTGACATTACGCTTTTCTGTGGTTGGGATGTTCAGAATACGAGTGATTTTGCCGACTGATGTTTCATCTGATACTTTATGTATTTCATTGTGTAGCCAGTGAATTGTTTCCTGTCAGTCTGAATGTGTGTGTTTGTGAGTTTCAGGCCATAGCAGGTTCTTTTGAGCGTCTTGTTACGACAATTGCATCTAGAAAATAAACAATCGGCATTGAGGGAAGCTTGGGTGCTTTGTGGCACTCCGTAGAAGCTGTTGGGGTTCCCAAAATCCAGAAGGTTCAGGAACTCTTGGATTAGGTAATGCTGAAAACAGCACCATGTGTCTTTGCAAAGGGCAGCTGTGAGCATGACGTCACATAGTACGCCATTACATGGCATCGTCACTTGGTCAAAGGAGGTTCATTGTGGCCAGTGGGAAACAATATAAGGTGTTGCAGGACGCTTTCCGAGTGGGGAGGGCATAGGATTAGAAGAAAAATTAGTAAAGGAAAATGGCTTTGGCCTTTCAGCAGTCACTTTAGGCGAATTTGTGACGGACTGTGTGAACGTTTCGCGGAAGGGAACGCTTGGCACGGTGATTCGATGCTCTTGTCTTGAGGCGGCAGCATGCATCTAATTCAGCACTCCCTTGTGGCAAAAATAAGTGCTCTATTACGAATAATATGCATCCTGATACACTTCTTGACACTGTAGATCGCAGGTGAACATGTTATACTTCAAAGCAGCGCCCTTTTTTCACGTTTGAGCTACTCAGCGGCACAGAACAGCTTTGCGGCGTCACACCACTAAAAAACTGCCTGCCACACGTGCGTGCGCCAAAGGAAACATGAGGCAAGCTACCCCCCTCCCCTCCACATACACGATCACACACATGGACAAGCACATGGACTTGCACAAATTTTGAAACACAAAGTGTCATCTACTTTGGTGGGTGGAGTGTCAGCGCCCTTCCCCAAAAAAAGCGGCCAAAACTGTCAACTTTGCCCAGACGCCGCTCATTAACGGTGACGCGACACAACAGGCTTCACATTCTCTTTTTTCCTGCGGCCGTGGTACAACATTGCAACAACCAGTAATCGCGATGGGAATATTGAGCGCAAAAAACATTCACAAGAACGAGAGGACAGGATGAGCGCTACCTTCATCTAACTTTATTTGAGGCTTTGCCCCCAAATATAACCAGAAAAAACGCACTTGCACATGCAGTCGAATGCATGGTCAAACACATTCTCACTTCAGAAAAAAATTTTGATACTCACCGTCTGCTGTCTAACGCCTCACTGACCTGTCGCTGATGCTCATGCTCTCTCGTTTTCTAGTAATTATGGTTTTAGCAACTTCCTTGCCATCTTATCCCTACCTCAGCCCAGAAGATCTTTATTTCACTCAGTTACGGCTCATATGCCCCACAACTTGCGGAATGCTCTGCCAATTTAGTATCCCCACTCTTAACAGCTCTTGAATGCTCCACTGCCCGGTCATTAATACAACCCGCCTGGCCTATACGTGTCTTGCCACAAGTTGTAGAAAACCCTGGTACAATAGCTAACTAACAGTAACCGTGCTGGTTGATGCCAGCGATAACTGGTTTGTCAGAGTCATTTACCTGTTGTAGTGACAGTATCCCAGCAACCAGTGGGTCATCAGATGTATTTGATTACGTTTTTGATCAGGTCAATCCACATTTCTGGGGCTTCCCATGTGACATAGTAAGTTGTGAGAACTTGCACACACTACCTAAAACTTGGAACTTTAAACTCTAGCTGTAACAGTTGTGGCTTCACGAAAGCCTATTATGCATACAGCTGATGTAATTGCTCCACTGTGTATGAGTGCAAGAGCCTTTCACTTTGCCTAGATGTTTTCAGTGATAAGTACACATGGCTAAAGCAATACTAGCAGAGTCGCGTGGCTGGTAATTGTTCACTGTTCATACTGAAACAAGCATTTTTCTACAGGTAAAAGGCCTTCGCTACCAAGTGCTCTACCAGGGCAAGACACAGTTTCTTTGCTCGGATGTTTGCTTCAAGGCTTTTCGAAGCAAACAGAAGCTGGCCCCAAAAAAGCCTGCAGAGCGGGACCGCTGCGCTGTATGCCAGAAGGAACATGCTGACGGAGTGGGCTATTACTCCTCTTTTGGGCCATGCATACCACTGTGTTCTCCCAATTGCCTGGACAAGCACCAAAAGGTAAACTGTCCTAGCAATTGTCGTGTCACGCAGCACACTCATTGAAATTTCTTCCCTAACATATCCAGCCGTTTGTGCACCTGTGCAAATTATGAATTGCAGAAACTTGCCACTCTATAGGGCTTCATGTATTAAGATTCTGATCATGTCAGCGATTCTGGATGCCTAAGGCCAACCTTCTAGAGTGAACCTACTGCAGTATAG
Source organism: Rhipicephalus microplus (assembly GCF_043290135.1). Classification (NCBI taxonomy): domain Eukaryota; kingdom Metazoa; phylum Arthropoda; class Arachnida; order Ixodida; family Ixodidae; genus Rhipicephalus; species Rhipicephalus microplus. The sequence continues at coordinate 7,665,807 of NC_134704.1, read as the reverse complement.
TTCAAAGAAGGTGTTCCACAGGTACAGTGAGAGGCTGTGAACAAAGCTCAAACAACGAGCCATTCGTTGCTCTGTGGATTATTTAAAGTGTCAAAGCAATTTTGTAATTCAGAGTAATTAGTGAAGATACAAATGTTGCGATAGTAAAAAATGACAAGTATTGTATTTACTCTAATCTAGGCTGACCTCGATTATAAGTCCGAAGCTCGGAAAAAAGAAAAAAAACCTTACTGCGAATGTAGGCCGATTAAAACATTGAAGACGGCGTTCACAAGAACATTTATTGAGCATGGCGATGAAACAAAGCAGTTCGTTCATGATGCATATAACTCGAGATACATTCAGCCGCCGGTATTTTTGTGCTTCTTTGTCGCTTTTTTTCTCCCTTGCTTCTAGTTACAGTCGAACAGGGATATATCGAACTCGAAGGGGATTGCGAATTAGTTCGATATATGAAAAATTTGATTAAAAAAATTAGAGGCCCTGAGAGCTTACCTGTAGGGCGCCATCACCTACAATAGGCGCATTCAAGAATAACAACTAATACCACACAAGCCGCAACAGAATGATTTATTTGCGTGAAAAAAATAGCTTATCTTGGCCTGCCTCTTTGTTTTTCGAATGAAGCTGTAAACGCTAATCTCGATCTTATTAAAGCTGTCTAGGCGCGATAACCCGGTTCCCTCTACGTGACCGATACAACGGCGAACGACGCCGAACGGTGCCGCCACTTCAGTGGCGGAGTACACACCTGTAGCCAGCGTCTCGTCTGAACGATCCTCCTCGTCACGCTAGCTGTCGGCCTGGGCATCCTGGGTCCCTGCGACTGCAGCTACTATGTCCTCGTCAGCGAGGCTCGCAACAGCGGCCTGGACATTGCAGTCCGCTTCCACGAAATCGCCCGCAGACACTTCATGTGGAATCGCTGCTGGAAAGAGTGACAAAGACTCGCGAAACCTATCATCTATGCGCTCGTGGTCGCCTTCTTCACCGGTTTCCGCAAGTTTCGTCGTCTCGAAGCTTGCCTTGCAGAAGCAGTTGACCACTGTGTCCATCTTCACGTCTCGCTAGGCATTGAAGATCTCTGCAAGAGAAAACTTCGCGGAGATTTCCGGCCACTCCTTCGTCATCCACTGCTGGATGTCCTGGCTGCTGACAGCTTCGCTTTCGCCAGAAATGGTTTTGCCAACGATGATGTAGCACTGCTTGAATCGGGTAAGCCACCTGCTGTTGTCGGTGAAGTTGTCTTCACTGAGTGCAGCGGGAACCGGAATGTTCATGCGCACTTCTAAAAACCAGGCATAGAGTGCCTTTTCTACATTCCCGTGGGCAGGAGCACACACATGTCAGGCTCCCGACTTTCGCTGCTTCGCCGTCTTTACCCTGATATCTGCTTGGTTCTTCAACAAGGTACTCAGAGTACTCCGTTGCATCCCGAAGTCGCCTGGGACAGTCTAACATTTCTCGCTCGCCTCAACACGCTGAATAGCCTTCAACTTTATCGCGAAGTCAAGAGTCTTGCGCTTATTGACGCTGGCCATAGCTACACTAGCAGTCCACAATTCATGGAGTCCGCTGCGAGAAAAAGGGGAATGCTGCACATGCGGTGGTAGGTAGGCAACGCGACAATGGAAGCAACAAAGTGCTCGCGAGGCAATGGTCTCTTATGGGCCACCTGCGAGGGCAACAACAAAAGGCGCGGGCTGTGGTTGGCTGATCAAAACTCGCATAAGACCTACAAAAAAATAAAAGAAAAAGCAAAAGAAGGAGGACGTCGGCTCCATTCCTGCTCTCCAAGCTGACGCGTACGCGGAGAAAGCATGAGAAAGAGAGAGAGAGTGAAACGAAAAAAAAAAAAAAAGAGAACAGAAAAGCCGCTCTGCAGACTGTGCAGTCCGAGCCCTCTCGCTCTTACTTTTTTCGAGTGTTTCGTTTTTTCGACAGAAACGTAATGCCGCGCGGAGGTCGCCGGGCGCGGCGAGTACTGAAGTGAACCTTCCAGCTTGCGCGGCGTCTGATATACAGTCGAGCCCGCTTATAACGAACCTGAGTGTGACGCGGCATCTGTTCGCTGTATCCCGAAGTTCGTAGTAAATGAAACACAGCTTTTAAAGAAAGTTGCGAGTGAAAACACAAACTTTTCTTGCCCCCAAAAGTCCGTGATGCCTGTGCTTCGAAAAGCAGAAGCGATAAGGGCGGTCTTGAATTCATTTAAAACGGCAGAGTGCTCGTTCGCCGAGGCCCGTGGCATAAGCTGCATGAGGCACTGGCTCCAAAGTTTCGTCGTTCTCGCAATCCAATTCCTTCAAATCGCTCTCGCCATGTACTTCATTCACAATGCCCCAATCTGTGTATGGTTCCGCAGTGTCAGCATCATCATCGGCCGTAATTGAACCATCGCAACAGATGTCCCACCCACTCTTTCAAATCGCGGCCGCAGTGCCCTGTTCGGAAACTTCAGGCTCAGCATCGGGCCCGTCGTCCACGAAGTCGGCCTCGCGAGAACAGCGTCGCGCGCATGTAGCCGTCACCGCTGCCTACGGAATAATCACCATCTCCACAGCTGACTACCGGGACGCCCGAAGCGGCAAGTTGGCTGCCAGGTGGTCAACAGCTATGAGCAAGTGCTCCGCAACGCGGCACCTAATGCACGGATTACGCTCAAGCAAAGTGGTCACATTTTAGACGTTTTGTTGAGCGACAGGAAAAAGCGCGCTAGTCTTCCCGTCGGCCATCATGACCACACACGCACACCAAGAGTGAGCAAGACGCGTACATGCGACACACATGCCAGAACGCGTGGAACAGCTCTGGGCCCGTTTCCACTCGAAAACAAAACTAATTCGAGCCAGTGTCGCGGGCGTCTCGAAGCGGTGGAGACTGGTGAAGGGGTTGTGATCAAGAGAGGATGCAGACTTGCGAGAGAAGGGCAAGGAGTTGCGATAAAGAGAGGGGAGGATGTGGCGGGAGGGCAAACTTGAAAACCAAGGAGGCAGGTTAGGTAGCTTGCTTGAAAGGTCTGCAAAACTCGCACATAGACAAACTTGGAAAGAATGCCTGCGTGTGCAGAAGTCAAAGCATGGCCGCCGGGATAAGTGCGCGCGGCAATGTTCGAAGAATCGGCGGCCGTGATCAAAAAATCGTTTTGTTGCGCCGGTGGGTTTGCATGGCCTCACAAACTTCGATATTTCGCGATTCGTTCTGCGCACATTAACAGCCGTATTGGCGCTTCCGCACATGCGCGGTAGGCATGCTGATTCGAGTGCGAAGTGAGCGAGAGCAAGGCCTAAACACGAAACGACTCGCAAATTATCAGACTCAGTGTGGAAGCGTACAAGCGTGCACTAGAGCAGACTATCAGATACAATCGGTGGCCGACGATGTTGGCAAATGGTCTGGTCACTCCAGCCCGGCGACGCCAATGACAGTACCAGTGATCAAAAACAGGGTAGATGGCTGGCCGGTCTTCTAAAGATTGGTGGCACTGTGAAAATACGGGCCTCGTCTGGCGATGCGGGGTGCTCAGAGTAGCGGGCGGACAAAGGACGGAGGGATGCGTAACAAAAAGCAGTCGGGGCATGGAGGAAGGAAACAACTTTCCTTCCTTCATGGGTTGGGGAGAGCGGCAACTAGAGGGTCGCGGAGGCAGAGTCGGCGTTTAACAATAAGAATGTATGGGCACCTCGCCGATGCCTCATTGGTGGTCGAAATTGGTTTCCTGGGAAGTCGGCAGACCGCTGACTCTGTTCGCTGTAACTGATCAGCGGCTCGGAGACGTTCGTTGTAAGTGCGATTTTGTGCCACGAACCAATGTATATTTTTACGATCACGCGCATATTGTTCGTTTTAAGCGAAAGTTCGTTTTAAGTGGGGCCGTTATATGTGGGCTCGACTGTATCTGAAGGGGGTAAAAATACCGTTCGATATAAATGTGCGAATTTCTATACTTTTACACAGGAATTTCAAGAGGATAACTTACGAGTTCGATATACTTCGAAATTCAATATATGTGGATCCGATATATTCGTGTTCGACTGTATTTATCGATCATAACGATGCCTTGCTTGCCAATGCTGCGTTCATTCCGAATCGTAGTTGCTGCTTCCCTCATCAGTGACTTCTTTGTTGCTGTCTTCAAACAGCCTGCAATGCTCGGTGCCGTTAAGCGCATTAGATGTGCCACAGTTATTAGAAGAACTACAATCAAAGTTCCCGGGATGTTGCCCACGCTGCAGCCCCTCCAGCAGTGAGATTTTTTTCGCCCGCTGCAACGTCACGCCCGGCTTGAACATTAGACAATGACTCCATGGCTAGGACAACTTTCCTTTCATAAGTGGCACTACAATGAGGCCGCCTGTGTGGCACCTCTGAGCTACGTCACACACAGGCCTTTCGAAGCGCGACTTGAAATTACAAATAGCCCGCGGCAGCACTGGCCGCAAAGGTCAAATTTGCGGCCTCGTGTGTGTACTTTAGCCAGGTGTTGGCTCGGCTACTAATGGCTACAATACTGTCTATGTGGTGCTAGTTATGCACCACTTTTCTCAATGAAAAATGGCGTGTTTTAAAAATCTTTGAATCTAAGCCAACCCTGGAATTTGATAAAAAAACAAAAAAAAAACAATCGGCCTAGATTTGAATAAATAGGGTAAAAAAATGTATGCGGTTATGGTTGATACAGACGTAGTGGCAGACACACTCACAGTTAACTAATGATATTTGTATCTTTAATTTCTTCACACTTTCATTATTCTTAATGTTGGGCTATGTGTACCCTGTTTACTTGCTTAACAATCGCACATTTTTTATTGAAAAGGGAGCCCGTAGCTTGAGGTTGCTATCATTATCTGGGGCAGAATTTTCGGAACAGTTTTAGAATTTAGATTTGATTTTATGCCTATCATAAAGTCTAAATATCCAAGTAAAGCCCGTCTGGCACGATGTGGTGCAACTGCTACTCGCAAATGTCCAAGGGCTCGTCGCCCACCTTGATTTCCAAAGCGGCGGATGCAAACCAGTGCACATAGAAATTGAACTGCAAATTCAGCCACAAATAAAAAAAAGTGCTCTCACGCCTTCTTAGCACCATTAGAAAAATTGGTCTTATCGCCAGTCAATCAAAATGAAAGAAAAAACAGTCAGTTTCATCACTAGGGGGAAGTGATTGATTGATATGTGGGGTTTAACGTCATGAACGCGATCAAAACAGATTGCAGTGTTGTACGAAGTGAGGCTGGCAGCTCACTCTCTGATCCAATCTCTTGAAAATTGAGGAAGCGCTGGTTTAAGAGAGTACGGTCGCTCCAGGAACACTCTTCGCACATTCTTTTCGTTCTCACAGCCGCCGAGATAGCAAGATAATGCACGCGTCAGAAACAATTGCGCATGCAAACAATCAAACGTCGCAGTTTCTGCTCGAAGGACCCCCCCTCTCGTATTTTGATGCTATTAAAGGGACTCTAATGTCAGATTAAAATTTACGGTATAGTGAAAGCTCAATGTATGACAACATCTAAAATGACAATATTATCAACAACAGTGCCCTACTTACAGAGAAATTAAAGTAAATGCACAAGAACATAAACGCCGCAGTTGGACATTTTCAAAATGATCCCAATAACATCAGACGAATTGTCTACAATTAATCACTAGTAATCGATCTAAATCCACTAAATAAATGTTCCGTGCATTAAGAGACGCAATAAAATGCTGCTTGTTCGTTTCCGTTTGATTCATGGGAAAAAGAACCGCCGGACGTTACTATGGAGAATGGCGTGAGCGGTTCTAAAATTCTATTTTCGCGTAGTTACATGGGACAGGTGGTGCCATCTAGCGGGGCGCAGTTGAATCAAAAGCGTCTGCAATCGGGAAGCTAATAGCGGGAAATAAATCAATGTTCGTTGCTGCATCTGTGGCTCCCGCTGCTTTGGGTTTGCTGCTACTAGCGCAGTAAAGCCGGGCAAGGTTGTGCACGGCAACAGTGACGTAAGACGGTCCGGTCAATCCGCTTCTTGAGGCGGGTAATTTAAAGTGCGCTAACCTGATACGGAGCACTAAAATGTGATTTTATTTCAAACTTGGCCCTTCTTTGGCACAAAAGTAACACTATGAGGTTTCTCGACTGCCATTTCAACAATTAATATCGGCTTCACGGAAAATAATAGTCATGGAAAATTAATAGTTGACTTTAGTGTCCCTCTAAAGACAGGTGGGGTGTTTCCTCTCTAAGAGTACTCCGCGGTAGAAAACACGGACGGGAAAAAGACAAGGGCAAGCGCAGTTTGTCCAATGTGTCACCAATGTAGTATACAGGACTCCGCTATCACGTGGTGCGTGCTACATTGGGCAGACTGGGAAGTGCCTCAACGAGCGCTTACGTGAACACGCACAAAATGTTCACAATGGCAACGAGGGCTTCTTAGCTCGGCATATCAGTAGGTGTGGTTGCCATGCGCTGTTTAAAAATACAGTTGTATTGTACAGACACAAAGATGATCACGCGCACATGATTGTTGAAGCAAAGAGAATGGCCCAAGAACCTGACAACTGCTTGAGCAAACCATCGGTTGCCTTCCTAGATAAAGAGTTTCAATTTTTGGCAAATGGCGCATGCATGTGATTCATCTGATTTTTGCCTCGTGCTTCGCGTATATGAAGTCTGACGTTTTTTCAAATGCTACTTGCCTTCCTGTATGTCTTTCTTCTTCTCTTTTTTCCTGGTTGTTATTTATATATGCAATGCGGGATGAATAAACCTTCAGTTGATAGTCTGCGCTTGTCCTTGTCTTTTTCCCGTCCGTGTTTTCTACCACATAGTACTCTTAAATCATGTAACACCAACTGGCCCAATCGTCCACCTTGTTTCCTCTCTGTTTAGCATTGGATGGCTGGTCTAAAAGAAGGGGGATCTCGTGGGCCTCGCAGTGACAGATATAGAGTGACATGACCGCAACGATAGAAACCCCAGTGATACTGTCGGTATAATTTCTCTCGCAGTAAAAGGTAAAATAAGTCTTCACTTTTTATTTCCTTAAGGGCCCCCTCAAGGGGGGTATTACATAAGGGGTGGGGTTACAATTGGGTGACATATATACATAATGATAATACACAATTATACATATAAAAAATATACTTAAACAATATATATACATTTGTAGTTATGTACATCAACCAGATATGCATATAATTAGTAGCCACATATAAACATAAGAGTAAATTAGTGCTTGAGCTTCTCAGCAAGTTATGATGGGCAGGTGATATCAGCGATAGAACGGGGGAGGCTGTTCCACTCAGTCGACGAACGGCAGAAAAAGGACGCTGAGAAGGTAGTAGTGTGGCTGCGTGGACGGGTTACTTGTAAGTGATGCCCAGTACGAAGGGAGAGGCGTAGGGGTGGGGCCAAGATGTAGGTTGTCTGATGAAGCGAGCTGTAATAGAACTTGTGAAAAGGGTTTAGTGAATCAATGTGGCGCTGGGATGACAATGAATCTAAGCCGTATCGTGCCTTCAGTAGTGATACGCTTGTGTGATATGAGTACGATGAATGAATGAATCTTGCCGCGCGATTTTGGACTGCTTCGAATGCATTGATGAGATATGCTTGATGTAGGGACCATATCAAGGATGCGTACTCAAGTTTCGGACGTACAAGTGTTTTAAATGCTAGTAGTTAGATGTGAGGGGGTGCATGACGTAAATGGCGTTTCAAGTATCCCAAGGTTCGGTTAAGCTGAGGCAGTAATGTGCGACACATTTCCCCGAGTTTGTAAATATTCCCAAGTGTTTTCCTCGCACTTGAGAACTAGGCTTGCGAGTGGGCTCAGCGCAGCCGCCGTTTGTTCTGAAATCGCACATTAACTTTCTCCTCCCCCTAAATTAGAGCAAAATTTGGTAGCGCTCATCCTACCTAACCAGTCAGTTGCCATCTGTCATCTTGCATGTAGGGCAGTTATCTGCCCTACATGTTATCTACAGTTATCCGCAGAGGGCAGTTATCTGAAATTGCATTTGCAACGCTCAGTTGCTGCGTCCCAAGAGGATATGCGTCCAGTGCCACCAGTGTGTGGAGGCTACCGAGCAGAAGCCAACGTTCCTTGTCTGGGAAACCATGGAGTTTTGTGCCGAGGAGTGCCTGCGCAAGTACCAGAGCGCCAACGGCTCCCACTGCTCCCACTGCCACTCCAGTGTCAACCAGCTGTCGCTGGGGAAGTACTGCGTGCGCTTCGGTGCCGACATCCGGCAATTTTGCTCGGGCAAGTGTCTTGAGGAATTCAAGAGGGGCCTCAAGGTATGTCACTTTGGTTCCCTCTATTTTTGCCACCAGCCTGTTCTGTCTTCCTCGTAGACACCTGTTCCTGTGCTGAGTGGCATTGCCATTAATGGCTGTAACCAATAGACATGAAGAAGTAATGATAAAGATGCTGGGGGTCGAATGTGATTTCAACTGGGCCCCTCGTCATGACAGTCAAATACAGAGCCACGCTAGTTCATCTGCAAAAAGACCCTTCACAGGCATCATGTTGGCCAATGAATTACGTTAAATTATGTGATATAGCATGGCAGAAGAAATAACCAGTCATCACACAATCCCAATTGTTCTACTACGAGTTTAATGCTTCTCACCTAGTGCAAAGTGCTCAGTGATAAGTGGTCACCAGCCACATGCAGCATCAACAAAGTTCACATAATACCTTACAAATGGGTATCGCGTTTATCCGCAGAAAGATGAACAATCGCGTAGTGGGTGCTGTCCTACTTCACAAAAATGATGCTTTATGGTGTAGTCGATACCAAGACATCAAACACAGTTCGCCTTGCTCCAAGGTGAAGCTGTGCTCAGAATTCGCATTAGGCATTATGGTAATTGTCGGGGGATTTTTTTACTCTCCTTCATTAATGTAAGATGATTTGATAAACGATGATTGAGCATTACGGCACATTGAGCTACTACCACAGGAGTCTTCTTTGCACATTTATAGCATATCTGTTTATTTCCACACCACATTTTCCCTGGAGCGTTGGCTATTCTCACTCAAAACTATTGTAGCCAATGACTCGCATTCTTATAACTGTACTGAGGTGTCAGACTTGATGTTGCCTCTTACGTCGATTGAATGATCTATCACTCAGTCAGTTTTATTTGACCCATTTAACTAACATACCAAAGAAAGTGCACTGGTATTATTGCACTGGTTCACAACAGCATGGGCATAATTAGATTTATCTATTTATTTATTTCAGAAATACTGCCAGCCTCAGCTATGAGGCCTTAGGCAGAGGTGAGTGACACATCACCTTTACCGCGGAGACGTGGTCGTGGCACCCTGTGTAGTACTTTGTGCCCGTGGCGTGGATAAGCCTACTTGCTTTCCCGCCGCGCCTTTTTGCAACGGGCTGTACTGCGTTTGGTGTTGCCACAATAAAGTGTTGCGACTTTGAGCAGTATCGTGTTCTCACCACGGCGACGGTTAACGCGTGCCCTGCGGCTCGCTAAGACCGGACCCACGCTGGTGGCCGTACTCCTTCGGGATACGTGTACACCACAAGGTAACATATACAGTAAAAGCTTGTTAATTTGAACTGCAAGGCGGAGCCGCCTCAGTTCGATTTAACGAAAGTTCAAACTAGCGAAAGTGAACAACAATAGTACACTGCGAGTAGGGCACAATTTTTTTTTTTTTTTTTAAATCTGTGATCATGGTCTGCCTTCTTTCCTTAAAGGCGACAGCCAGCACTTTTTGCTCTAACAAGTGAATTTGGCGGAAGGCCTCTTCTCCGCCTTCTTCAAAACTTATGAAAAGACAGGTGGCATTCAATCCGGCCATGACTTCTGCAGCAGAGTGCCGCACTGGTGCTTCGTCCTCCTCCTCATCATCGTCACTGGCAGCGACAGGTTATGCACTTCTCACCTGACATATGTCGCAGTCAGTGAGTGCTCCACACACCATTGCACTTGCGTCCACATCGACATAGTCCGCAAAGCAGACGTCTTCCAAAACGTCCGCCATGGGGGGTGACGCTGTGTTGAAGCACTGGTGGCTCGTCAACTTGGAGAGCTTCGGCGCTGAAGCCACAGTGGTGAAAGCAATTCGCTATCGTAAGCGCTGTAACTTGCTCCCAAGCACGCACAAGCATGTGTAGTGCACTTGGGAGCGTCACTTGGTACTTATTGCACAAAATAATTCGTTCCAACATATGACGCCGATAAAATGATTTTAAATTTATAATTATACTTTGGTCCATGGGCTGTTCGCAGCAACCATCACAGTTATCTGTTCTTTACTTTTCTTCCCTCCCGTGCACTTGTCACTTTTATACGTGATAGTTTTTGGCGGCCAGCAATTTGAAAAATAAAGCAGTTTCATATGTCCTGTGGAGAATATTTCTCCAGCTGGCCTTGAAGAACTTTGGAGCGCCAACCTTCACACATTTTCATGTTGACGGCGTTCATTTCACCCGACACAGCACGAAAAACGAGGTCGTAGCGCTTGTGAAAACGGTGCAGCCACCCATCTGAAGCAGCGAAGTCGTCATAGTCTAGCTGCAGGGCGAATTCTGCTGCCTTTGCCAGTATGACTGGGCCACTCAGTGGTATGTCCTGCGAACGCATTTCCTTTATCCAAATGAAAAGCGCTTTCTCGAGGTCAGGATACTTTGCGGGCTGCAACCTCCTCCTTTTGCTCGCAACTTCTGCCTCTAAGGCGTCTTCAGTAGTCCTCCTATTTTTTATATAAGTAAATAGCGTCGTTTTCAGTATCACATGCTTTTCGCGATATCTTGCTTAGGAAAGAGTCCGGCGTTCACTTCCCGCAGGATATGAGCTTTCTCCTGAAGTTTTCTGGCGCGGTATTTGTCGCGGGCACACGCCATCAAGTCGGAGCAGCAGAATCGCAACAGTCGGAAGCTACTCCCAGCACCAACAACCGAGGTTTACGACGCACGCCCGAGACAGAGACTGCAGAGAAGGCTGGGCGTAGCTACGACACACCCGATTTGCTGTGAGCTGGTCATGCCATTTGTCGTCTCACAGCGACAACTACGCAGGATTTTCAAAGGTCCCGAGATTGGCGCTTAAACAAAAACAAATCTTGGAGGTTACGTAGGACGTAGAGCACGCAGCCGCCGAGAGAGAGAGATTGTGGGGGGGAGGGGGGTGAAGAGTAAGTGACGCTATTTTCTGCACTCTGGCCTCCCTGCCAGTTTCTCCGTTTTTCTCTCCACTTCCTGTCAACGCCGCCTCGTAACTCGGCAGCCGCCCTATCGAGTGACTAGCCAAGCTGCCGGCTCGGTGGCGCGTAGTTAGAATTATCTGCTGCGGAACCTACTCGCGTTCAAATTAACTGGCTTTTTAATTCATAGGCTTGTATGGAGCTTGGCCGGACCAAACTTACAGTTAGAATTATCCATAAATTCGAATTATTGAAGTTCGAATCAACGAGCTTTCACTGTCGAAATACAACAAAAAAGAAAAACATACCACGCGTAGCTACACTATTGAGAACTAGTGCATCAAAGTGAAACGTGAGTCAATTATAGCGATTTTTGCGTGCATGCACGAAAAAAGAAGTAAAAAAACAAGAAAGCAAAAAAAAAATGACAAGCATCTGCTAAAAAAAAAAGGAACTGTCATATAACGGGGCAAAAATCAGCAATGTTTCAGAATACAATGCTTTGATCACAAGCATACCATGATAATATTTTATAAATAATAGAAGGTGAGGAGAAAACCAAGATGAAAGTCATGTGGGATGCTGGAGTTCATGTTTTGCCACGACTGACTGAATATTTCGCCAGTTTATTAAATCCCCCAGACAGAGCATTCTGGTTAGTGGCAGAGCACGGAAAAATTGCTATTTAAAGGCTTTTGTTTTAGAGGAATGCTGCTTCAGTTTTTTTTTTTTTTTCGATACTCGGAATGAGTAGATCGGCAGTGAATAGTTGCTATATACAGTAGCACTTTGATACAAATTCTAAGGGAGCACGCAAAATATTCGTATCATCCCGAATTCATATGAACCAAAAGCAAGTTAAAGCTGATTATTAACACAAACAAGAACTTTATTGGGGCCAATTACTTCTTGCTAAAAGCAGTCCATGATGTTCTTTTGAACTTTCCTGCTTTCCCTGCCTCTCAATAAAGTCAGTGATGCTGTTGCTGCGCCAAACTGCGCCAAATTGCCCTGGCTGCTACACACTGCTACATTTCCGTAAAATTTGGCGAGTCTGCGCGCAGCCTGCACCAAAGGACGTGCTCTGACTTTCAGAAACGAAACTTTAGGTTCTCTTGTTGAAAATGAGATCGCGGTGCAGCTGTGTAAGACGCAGCCCGAGCCAAGCCGAACTGGGCCAAATGCTACTGTTTGGACAATTTGTGGTTTGGACGCAGTAGTGAGTGCCCGATTTTTCGCACTTTCTAGTGACTGGGAAATCGTCCAAAAAAAGATTCATGGCTTTTTATTCCCCTCAAGTAATCAAATTGCCACAGCCCTGTCTGAAATAGCTTTAATGCCTCCTAGAGTACAATTATCAGGCATTTCGGTGCACGCCCAGGCTGTCATAAATACATTGAGGGCCTGCCGACGTCCATTTGCAAATATGCGTTGCGTGATGAACGCTGCGGACACCAACAAAGTGTGGAATAATTTAAGGATTTATCACACGGAGCGTGTGGAAACTACGATGCAGAACATGAAGGGTGTGGCAGAATAGAGAAATTCTTGTCCGGACATCTGCAATGCGTGTGTGCAACTAGAAGATGCGTCACTGTACGAGACCGATTGTTTTTAGTTGTGTGCAGCACGTCGCCTACATAGCTGATGCCGCTCCTACTTGGGGCGCTTTCGTACGCATGTGTTTGTCATAAAAATGTGTTCTTGATGCCCACTCCGTTCCTGATCGCACACGGGCGCGGCAATGGCGAGCTGATTTTGTTTGCGAAAGTACCGCGTTTGTGCGGCCCGCTTAGCCGACTCGCACAGAAAGGCAGCGGGTATGGCGGCGCGGGTGAGTGATTAAATGTGTGCAGTATGCCAACAATTGCGCCATATGCACTAACAAACAGTTAGCTGAAGATGCTTATCACAAAGCGATTAAGTTTCACCTGCGTGTTTGCCGCATTGCTGCCATCACGCTTTTGAGCATTTTCGGGGCTAATTTGTTAGACATCACCCCGCTGCGTGGTGATGGCAGCCCCTTCAAATCTTTTTATCTTCCTCATCCCATAGCATTTTTGCATTGCAGCAAAGCTGACCTTTGGAAATTACTGCGACCTCGAACGGTTCTTGAAAGCGTTTGTTTAAGCCTACGAGGTGATGGACGTAGCAAAGGCAGGGACTTTAAGTGCCGTATTTACTCACGTAATCCTCGCACTCGCATAATTCTCGCACACCTTACATCGCCCAAGAAAAATACGTTTTCTTTTTTTCCTCGAGTAATTATCGCACCCCCGAAAACTGCCGTAATAATGTCGTCGGCTCCTTCCAGCCACTGATGATGATAGCCTGCAACATTCGGCGCCATCTCTTAAGCATCGAGCGTACTATTATTGCACAGAGAGTCAATCCAAGCCAAAGTAGCAAGTGTGCTTTGCGGCGCGTTTTGTATGTTTGTTCGTAATCTTGTCACGATATGGGGCGATACTGAAGCTACATGGCTGCTTTCAAGTTGAAAGTGATAGATCATGCACTAAAAAATGGCAGCAGGGCCGCTGGTAGGCCCTTCGGAGTCTACGAGTTTTGTGTTCGCTACTGGTGACGGCAGCTGAAAGCCACTAAGGCGCGTTGGGCCTGCTTAGTGCCTAAAACTGGGATTGATGGTAAACTTTATTTCATCTGAAGGAAACTGCAGACGATTCTGTTAAATAGCCATCAGCCCAATACTGACGTCCTACGCTTACCTTTTGAGGGCTCCTGTTGAGTGACAAACGCTACCGCTATGCCCGCAACACCCACAAGCTTTGCGTTTTGTATTCTGATTCTCGACTATTCGCTAGCACTTTTTGTGTCTCAAATCTTGCCTTGTGTTGAACCTGTGCTTTTATTCTTGACATAAGTTTTAATAAGTACTTCTCAAAGCTTGCTGTTAGTTGCTGGTGTGAGAATCCCGATTTGCGGCATTTTCGTTTTCTTTTTCGCTCTGTACGTTTTTGTGTAAAGTTTTCCCCACGTGATTCTCGCATCCCCCTACTTTGCATCGGTTTTCCACCAAAAAAAGTGCAAGGATTATGCGATTAAATACGGTAAGGCTGTTTCATACCTGGAATACCAGCTGAATGTCCAAAAAAAAAGTAGGACGCCGAGGAGTCTCAGCGTCGAAAATTTCAGAGGTTCTTATACATAGACGTCCATAGGGCTTGTGATGCTGTCTCAAGATCGTCTGAATTTGCTTGCAAGCATGCCTGAGACAATCTGGTGTTCGAAAAATCAACAGTCAGCTGGTCTTCGGCCACGTTATAATGAAGTTTTAAATTTTATCTTTGGCTTTGTATTCTAAATATCGTCAGGTTATCTGTCGGTGATATAATTTCTTGTTTACTCTGTTATGCTTGAATAGTGTGTAGCACATTGTAATTCTATGATTTGAGTGTCATGAACACAGTATTTAAAAAACAGCAGGAAGGGGTGGATGGAACCTTGCGATGAAAAAATTCGTTAACAGACGTTTGTGGCGGGCCAATGTTTCGACAAGCGGACTTGTCTTTCACAAGGCTAGAATAGAACAGTTCTGAGGTAGACAAGACATGTCGGAACACCGGCTTGACACAGCCTCTGCTTACGGATTTTTTTGTGAACACAATAGGGGTCTTAAAATTGACTCGAGCAGTATCTGCTCCGAAAGCCGGTTTTGCTGCTCCAAAGAGCATTTTCGTCTGCTGCAAAAGCTGCTCCAAAGCAGCCTAAGCCAGTAGCATCTCTGTAGAGTGCCACAGTTTCCTCACTCATGCCGCTTACGCTGTAAGACTCATTCAGACTTGCTATGAAAGGAGGTGAAAGCGGCAAGACTTATTGAAAACCTTCGCCACTTCAGCGGCAGGGAAAACCCGTCGCAATGTCGATACGAAAAAATCAATCCATGAGAATTCTCTCAAGAATTCAAGGGAAAACGCTGGAGTGGCCGCAGTACCACATCCGTGTCCGTCGAAAATGTTCACATTTATTCTGCCCCTCGTATACATGCCACTGCCGCCACCTTTGCTACATGATAATTTATTCCTGAGCATTAAAATTGACACCGAGTTCTATTTATGCATGCAAAGCACTGAAAAGAAACACTTTACACCTTTTTACAATTGTTGTTTCGGGAGTTACGTGAGAAGAAACGACACGAGCAGACGAAGTGGCACGGGCGGCGATGGATTGAGCCGATGGTTGAAGATAGGCCGACTCACTGCTGCTCTTTTTCTGGTGTCCGCAGTGTTTGAACCTAAACAAGACCCTTGATGAACGTGTCTTTTTCAAGGCCATGAGCTTTGTCGTGCTGCGCGGGTAGTTCGCGATTGCACTGACGCAATCCACCGCACCCGCCGATGCTATGGTCACCATCTTGAATGTACGGCTGGTTGTTTACAGCACGTGGTTTGAGAGCTAGCGCAGCCGGTGTAGCCAAAGTTGTAGCAGAAAGGTAATCCGAAAAAATTGGTCTCAGACCAATTTTTTCACGTGGGCCTCGAGGCGTCGTTTTCCGGCTACTATTCTGGCGGCGAAGCGAAGAAAATTTCGGTGAGTTTTACTGCATGCACTCTTTTCGAGACCAAGTGTGAACGGACTTTCCTCCTACAGACAAGCCGAGTTGCACCGCTCACGTGCAGCGATCATTTGAGCGTTCGTATCATCCGCAGTTGCTCGGGAAACCGTTCATATAACATTGCATATTACAGCGAAAACTATTTATTATGAGATCGAAACTTGGGTCACACGCTTGCCATAGTTATCCGCCGCCGCCGGTGTCCGTAACCACTATTGTAGTAATAAGAAAAAAAACCCTAGTACCAAGGGCACTGTGGGGCTTGCTACAGATGTCGTGCTTGCTACAGATACCGCGTTTACAACCTCATCTGTAAATTTAAAACATTTTACGGCTTTGTGATGCGAGCTTTCGCCTTTGCTGACAGTGCGCTGTCATAAGCTCGGTGGGTTTTGGTGTTGTCGATCTCCCAACCGCGAACACGAATTTCCTATCAAGCATGCTGTTTTTTGTTCAGTGCTGTTCAGTCCTTGAGTGCGGTCTTTTAGTCGCCGAACCTTCATATCTTGGGCAAACTTCATGCGACAAATTACCGAACGGCAGGCTGGCCTAATCGGCATTGGTTGCATTTTGGCAGCGGTCGCGTGCAATCAAAGTTGATTTTTGGTACAGAGTCAACGAAACTTTTTGCAGTGAGTGCGTTAGGCGAGGATGGATACACAAAAGTTAATGAATACCAGGGTGGCACGTGCAGCACTCTCGCGATACGATTGCAACGTCTTGAAATCAGGTGCGCGCCCGTAAAATCGAACGATTGGTGTTTTTCAGATTGGGACATTCCGGACATGACTCAATATTCAGTGTAATGCGCATAATCGAGGCAGTCTGAGAAAAGCAGGCGGGTAATTTCCGTGATGTTTTTGTTATACCCCCTTTCCTTTTTGTTCATTTTGTTAGCAACCCATATTTCTGAATGTTATTTATTTTTTTTTTTTCACATTCGGAAATTTAAAAGCTTGTAAGCATCACGCATTGCATGCTTCAATTCTCGGACACGCGAGCCTGTTTGCTCAACACGTTTTGCGTAGTTGCGGCCTTTCAAAAAAGGTCGATTTGGTTATAGTGCGGATATTCGCGGCTCCTGCGACTTACGTCATAAGTAGTCTGTACTGTACAAGCTTTACCTTTGAGCCTGATTTACTAATATCTGAGGTGCCGTTCTATAGCAGCTTCCTGATGTGCCGAGTGCTTGCGGAGAAATCTTCCTAGACTGAAATACATTAAAACACAAAAGTCCATAAGGCTACACAATACAATAATTCTACTTATATGTTATGAAGTGGTTTTCTTTTCCAACTTCCTTTCTTTTTTTAAACACTGTTCAGCTATTAGTACGTTTTGAACCCTTTCACAACTGAAAAAAAAAAAAATTGCCAAAATGGCTGAATTTTTAATTTTTTTTGCTCGCACTGTAGAGATTTTTGTTCTGAATAAAACGGTACCATTATTCTAATAAAATAATAAAAATATGTTTCTTTAGTTTTCTGCTTGTATAACGAGATATCACATGCGCGGTATCAGGGTCGGCAAAGCTTTGAAAGGCGAGACGCAACAGGAGGAAGAAGAATAAATTCTATTGAGAAAACATGAACAAGTGGGGCCCGCCTCGTATCGAAAAATGCAACTACAGTGGATATAGTCGTCATTGGCCTCACATGCAACCATTTTTTGTTGATGACAGGTATAGTTGTCATTGGTCATACTGCTAGAAAAGGTCAGGTCTTTTTGTTGGCTGAATGGATGTTCGCGTTGTGCAGCAGCCTTGTCACTTCCTGTGCAGGTGTGCTGCCTGTGCCAGAAGGACCTGACTAAACAGGTGGAAGGCTTTCTGGCACCAGTGGGAGACAAAGGTCACTTCAAGGACTTCTGCAGTCAGGAATGCCTTGAACGGTATGAGCGCATGAACGCATTCAATGCGGGCAACCTAGTGGCCCACAAGTGCTCTGCCTGCAACGCCGAGTCGACCACCAAGTACCAGGTGTGTGCCATGCACGTATGCTTCTATTTTATAACACTACGCAGGACAGCTGCAACTCTTTTACTACAACATGCGTATATCATCTGCAAAATATGAACAGCGAATATGGCCTGGAAGATATTTTAAATAAATTTTGAAGTTTGCGTGAGCGATGGACTCTATTGCACTATTGACACCCTTGAAGGGGCTCCTTGGGGACACCTTACTTCTCTTATGTGACCGCGCTGCTGCAAGTTATGACGTCACAGCCATCATTTTTCTTTGGTCGTGTATGCTCCAGCAGACTATTACTCGGAAGCTGCTCATGAGTCCGTTGCCACGGCGCATGAGTTGAAGGTTTTGTATTTCATGACATTGCTGTCTCGTTTCTTGTTCGAAAAAACATCTTGATGCAAATCGCGTGGCAGTTCGCTACTGTTCTGTGTGCTGACATGCTCGAGTGTTGCAAATGCTAGGTGGTAATACTTGCACTTGATGGTTTGTCGTTTTTGAAACTGAAACTGACAATGGTCGGCAATAGTGAACATGTAATTAATTATCTGTCATGTGCTGCAGAAAGCGATGTGTCGTGTTAAGACTAACAAGCCCTCAAGAACACATTGCAGCAAAAAACGCATGGCCAGAATTTTTTTGGCAGTGCCCTTTAAAACAGTAGCACTTTTTTTTTAAAGACATTTACTTGTACGGCCTCTTTTGGCATTATTCTATAAGAGGGGGGGATCATAAAGTGAATTCAGTCTTGAGGCCAGCCAGATGTAGAAGGGAGTGTATGAATTGCGTCCTAAAATCCTTTCTGAAAAAAAAAAAAAAAAAACCATTAATATAGCGATTAGTCTTGATCCAACTGGGACAGCTGATAATGTACTGTTTGTTTATAATTATAAAGTGAACAAAAGCATACAAGGCAGAGGTTGTGGCTTTGCTCTATTAAATATTGCCACTTGAATGTCTCGAAAGCTTTCGTATCGGTCATACTTGGTTTGAACGTGTCTTGTCGCAACACACCCAAGTGCTTCAGTATGCATGCTTTCAAGTTGCCAGCATTGCATAACTGGCTGCAGCGCAGACCAAGATGCACATGGTGTCACAGGTGCCTCCACTTTTCTTGGCCTCACTCTGTTGGCTTCAGTGGTTCTGGCTGATAAAAAACAGAACTATCTTTGCACCTCCTATAGATTCTGAGTATTGCAATCACTGTCAGTGAATTGTCTTGGCAGAGCCATGCTTGCTTCAAAAGGGAGAAGGTTTGGGCATATTCATGAAACGGAGCCCACATAAGAACACGGGACAGAAAGGGATCAGGACAAGCGCTTGTCCTAATCTCTTTCTGTCCCATGTTATCATGTGCGCTCTGTTTTATGAAGAACCATGCTTGCTGTTGGAATCTAGTGAAATATGTAGTGAATAGCATGAGACTGCAGCACTCTTTTTATTTAAAGAAGCCATGCAGCACACTTTGAACATGAAGGCTCTCATGAATGTGTGAGCCAAGCTTTATAACGAAGCACATGTCATAGAAATTACAATTGCATATTAGAGCCGGCTAGGCATTGCTCTTTCTTCTTCTAGCAAATTATGCAGTATACCTAAAATTAACTGTGTCACGTACTCAAAGCACATGGACATGGCCATTTGGTGATTGGAGCATTGTGAGCTTTTTAATTACTGTGGCCACCGTGATGTGCCGTGACATGCGTCCATCGCGCTCTACAGAGCACGCTGATGATAGCACAAAAAGGGAGCCACGTGTTCAGAGATAACATCATAAGAAAGGGTTCAAGGTCAGGATGTGTGGTGATGTATGAATGTTGCATCTTGTCCCCCTGTCATTCTCCCCCTTCAACTTTTTGCTTAGCTTTCAGTGTGATTGCTGGTACCCAAGCAGTTGATTCGTGAGACAATAAACTCTGACAGTGAGACGATTTTATGAATTCTGGGAAAAGTGTTGGAGTTACGTAGCGTGTATTAGCGGAGTACATAAAAGAAATAGACACGACACAGACGTAGAGATAGGTAGGCGCTTAACTTGCAACTGTTTATTTCATGCCAATCACACCCAATTTATACATCCGCGACAAAGCACAACTCATCTTGCACGTGTTCTTAAACCAAGGAACGTCATTTCCCCGTCATTTCCCCGTTATGTACAGGGAATTACAGCTTTTTGTTTGTTATACTGACTATCATACCATGTCAGAAGTGAACAGGATACCTGGGCATGCTGTATAAATGCAGCTTTCTTGTCGATGTGCAGCACTGCGGCTCTTGAACCTCTCTTTTTCTTTTTCTCTCCTTTACACACCCACCTTTATTGTGTTGCAGTTGCTTTTTTTTGGAATACGCAAGGTCAGTTCGGTTGAATGGTTTCTACATCAGGTGCTAAATTAGGATATAGTAGCTTTAATGTTCGAAGTTTAAGTTAATGCCATTGCATTGGTTGGTTTTCGTAAGCGAAAAAAAAAAAAAAAAACAGTACAGTTACTCTGTAACTATTTTGTTTGCTTTCTTGTAGGTTGACTTCAATGACGCATCTCATCGCCTGTGCAGCGACACGTGTGTGTCGAAATTTCGTTATGCAAAAAAAATAAAGATGGTCGTTTGTGAAAACTGCCACAAGTTGTACGACAATGCAGCCGACAAATGCAGTTCTCTCTACTATGACAACGTCTGCCTGCAGTTCTGCACCAAGGCCTGTGTGAACCTGTTTGTGCTGTCTCACCGGAAAATAGTGCCCTGTGCCTGGTGCAAGGTGTGTTTCAAGGCTTCCAAGGCCTCTGTGATTTCATAGCAAAAGCTGTTACAAGGATGTGATAGCAGCACTGTATTTGTTTGCCACTGCACTTGTGTCTGTAGCCTCTTCACGAGAAATAAGAAAACGTGAAGTGGGGCAAGACATTTGGGATTGGATGGCATTTGAACCGGGGTCCTCTGCATCTCAGTCTAGTATTATATAACAGAGCCACGTCGGTGCTTAAAACCCCTTCACAGAAAGAGACTAGCAGCGTAATGTCGGCCAAAGAATCGCGTTAACATACGGAATTTGGCAAGGTATAAAAGTAAAATAACAATTGGGTTGGATTGTGGACCGACTCAATGCCTCCAACCCACTACAAAGGGCTCTGCCGGAATTCTTCATTGTCATCAGCCACATGCAGCATCAACAATGTGCGCTTAATGCCTTGCAGATGGGTAGCGGGTATTTCGCTTATGTGTGGAAAGACCAAGAATGGCATAGTGGGTGCTTCTCTTGATTGATATGTGGGGTTTAACGTCCCAAAACCACCATATGATTATGAAAGAGACCGGGGTGCTTCTCTTATTTAACAAAAATTACGATTTATAGCGTAGTGGATACCTTGCATATGTACTTGTATTATTTGCTCCAAGACAGCCTCGTATGAGCTTTAGAGAGGCCACTCTTCCAGCTTTCGTTGCGACTGTGCTGCGCGTTCCAATCGGGCCTGGAGTTTTTCTCTGCTGGCGTGCTTACATGAAGGGTGATCATAGGAGTTTGGCCTAGTGACCACCAACACTTCCAGAGTGACTTGGGAAGCTGCCTAGTGCTGATTATTTTGGTGTAATAAAATGAGAGCTAACTACAAGACAGCCTACTGTGCAAGGTGCATCACCATGGAAAGATGTGCTTGAAACAAAAGCTGCACGACCCCAGTCCCACTTGACATTGCATTCACTAACAATGCTAGGAGCACAGTATAAACACACTGTCATTGATGTTTTAGCCAGTGTGCGTTGACGCTGCTGGCTGCAGTTACAATCAGTCGAGGTTGCCAACTTTCCCCAGGCCCATAGGAGGTCACAGAATAAAGATGTTTCCATTTTGATTTCTGATTATGCAGTGTAGTTTTGAAAGGTTTGTCATGTGTGATAGTTCCTGTTACATTGTTAAAGAATTGAATATTCAAAGCAGATGCAGGGATGCAACAGCTGCGCCGATTGCCCCAATTTTATACTATTCCACATTTTTGTGCCGAGCTGGGCCGAAACAATGAAATCTGCCGAAATTGCGTCATGCTGCGCCAAAATGCCCATACACTAAAGGCCACGTTGGCCCTTTGTTGTTTACATCCCCAATCGATCCAGTGATATAGGTGCCCTGACCTTTATCGTAAAATAAACTACGGCAGGACATTCGTGAAATGCGATAGACCAGATAAAGCAACAACGCCGCGTGGCTGTTGGTCCGCTGACCGCAGCAGATTAAAAGTAAAGTTAAAAGCGTATGCTGCTGTTACTACCCGCGAACAAATTTAAAGTGCTGTAAACGCCGGCGTTCCGGCATCTACATTTAATTTCCATAGCAACAGCGCATATAATAGATAAGCAGTGTCGTTGTAGGGCCAATAGGCCCGTGCCAGTGTTACTTTATCTAGTCAAACGTGCCTTGCAGGCGTGTTTGACTGCAAAGTGTTTTAAATTCTGCGCTAAACCTAACTACATCGTGAAACAAAAGGGGGGCGCATAATAAACGCAACCCCTACATTCATCCGCTGCAGTCCCGCTAACCGACATTTGGTGCCTCCTCACCTGCTGGATCTTTTCCCGTTTTTGATTACTTTGCCAACCCCCCTCAACCACCTCGGCTCGCTCCCTCCCCCCTTCGCCCATTGCCACGTGCCGTTCGTGCTGTATTGCTTTTCTTTTTATCTGTAATAAGCGCATTCCTTACATTCATCCCCTGCAGTCCCGCTAACCGACACCTGGTGCCTCTTCACCTGTAGGCCTTCTTCCGTTTTTTTATTACTTTGCCAACCTCCTCAACCACCACTCCCTCCCCCCTTCGGCCATTGCCGCATGCCTATTGCTTTTCTTTCTGTGCGCGGCACCTCCCGGTCTTATCTATGCGCCACCACAGAGGGGTTCAGGAGCAGTGGGTGTAGAGGTATCTGTAGAGAATATAGAGACATTTGTAGAGACATCGCAACTTATAAGCACACAGCCAATGAAGGTCACCAAACTGCCCGCTTCCTGCGAGCCTTCCCCCCCCCCCCTTCTTCTTTTTTAGCCTTCGTTTTTTCTTCACTCTGACTGTCCTTTCATTCCGCCTTC
This sequence comes from Rhipicephalus microplus, assembly GCF_043290135.1. NCBI lineage: Eukaryota > Metazoa > Arthropoda > Arachnida > Ixodida > Ixodidae > Rhipicephalus > Rhipicephalus microplus. Next base: position 7,643,021 of record NC_134704.1, on the reverse strand, counting down.
CACCGTGAGTGCACGCTTTTGGGCGTCCCTCGAGATCACAAGCAGATACCACTGTCGCGGTTAAACAATCGATTGGGAGAAAAGATAATGCAAAGCAGTTTTTTAGGGGGTGGGCAGGCAGCCGGCCCAGGAACAGCTATCAGAAGATAGCGCCATCAACCACCGAAGATGAGTAAACTGCTACAAAGAAGCTGTTTCCAAACAGTATACGCGTATAAAGTGCAACAAAGAAGCTGTTTCCAAGCAGCGTAAGCGTATGTAAATTGCGAAAGGCTAAGCGATCTTACTTTTTTTTTTTTGCATTACCGCATTTTTTTCTTCTCCCGAAAAAGTTTTCATAAAATTTACCCCGTGTAATAAATGCACCCCTTAAATTTGCTCCAATTTTCAGAGAAAAAAAATTGCCAGATTTCACGTACAGTGGAAATCAATGATATGCGAAGCATGAATGAGAAATGTTGATATGTCACTTTAAAATCAGCACAACGTTATGAGGTGGAGGTAAATGATGCAGTACATGCCTTCCGCATCATGATTATCATGTTTGGATGTGTCGTTTACCTTCGTCTACTATTTACGTCACGTGATACCAAATTTTGGATATGTGGTGCTAGCGAAACGGCCGCGAGCACGCTATGAGCGCGTTATGTTGTCATGTTCTTACCTGACACGCGTGTCATGTTCTGCTGAACAAATCTGTGTTTTTTAGGCATCTTGGTAAAGGGGGTTCTTGTATGTTGCTACTGAAATCTCTGCTGTGAAGAAAGCATTCACATACATAAAATTGTGTATTTTGAGATTGCTCTTTTCGACACTGGCTTGCTATGTTTTCTGTATAGTGAGTAAAAGTAAAAAAAAAAAAGGTTCATACACTCCCCCAGTCTCTCTTAGGTGTATGTATGCCAGCATCTGTTCTGTTCGCAAAACTGCGAGTCTGTAGATGGCATACAGGGATGCACAATGTCACAACAAACACTTAGTCTTGTGACTTTTCTAAAACACAAATAATCTGATAGCACATGTTGATTTGCCACTACCTGCTTGTGGTGCATTTAAGGTACTGTTTACTACTTAATATATCTCATTTTGAGTCATTTTCTTAGCATATGGCACCTGCTGAATGGGGTCATCATGTTTGCTGTACTGTTTTAAGAGTGTCTTTTTTTCGTCTCACAGGTGAAGAAATATAACTTTGACATGATCGAGCGCGTGGAATCAGCAGCGACCAGTCACCTTTTCTGCTCACTGAACTGTGTGAATCTGTTTCGTGTGAACCAGAATGCATCATCAGCACGGATCATTCGCTGTGACTTTTGCTTCAAGAGTATGCCTGCTCAGTACCACCTCACCATGAGTGATGCTTCCATACGCAACTTTTGCTCCTATAAGTGTGTAATCACATTCCAGAACCAGTTCAAAAACTTGCCTCTACTCACCACTTCATCTCCCACTGTTCCGCCTACAGCTGGTGAGTTGGTGTCTGCAGATGCATCAACCTGTCTGAACACGGTTCTGGGGCTAGTACACAATTGTCATTTGCTTGTATTTTCTCTCTTTAGTTTTTTCAAAGGGCCCCCGGCAGTGAAACTATTGTGTGAGACTTTTTTTTTACTGTAATTTGTAGCCTTGGGAATGTCTGGCAATGCTGAAATTGAATCATAAAGGCTCCAATATGTTGTATCAATGATGCTAACATCGTTAATTATGACCAAGTTTAGCATCGCTTCAAAAGGCCCATCTAAAATCATAAACTATTGCCCCATAGCAGGGTAGCGTCCGAAACCGCGTGTGCTCAAGCTTCGGTGATGCTGATTGCACATCTTTTAGATCAAAGGACCCACGTTATAAAGAATGAAGCTCTGTGGGTGCTATGAGCATGACCCCCTCAGGAAAAAGAAAGGCATTTATGGTGTAAGTAGCCAAAATCAGTTTGAAAGCAGCCCAACAATAAAGTGAGAGGGGCAATGAACAATAGCTCTCGCTGGGTGCCAGTCGCAATTTCGTGTACACCCTGTGGAGGTTTTGTGACATCGATAATACTCGCTTTTCTTTTGAAACTATACACACAGAGTCTCTGTTTACATCATACTAGTGGCAATGTCGGGATGTGCTGAAATTTAAGAATAGATGATCACCCATGCTTGCTTTAAAGCTTAATTAAGTTATCTTAAAGTGTTCAGTGTATCTCCAGTGAAGAGCAGTTTGACTGCATTAGAATAGACTAAAGCTTTTACAAGTGCCACGCAAAACTGAGAAAATCCCTCAATGAAAAAGATGGAGCTGCAGTACTCGGTGCTCCTTTTTTTTCTCTCAATGCTACTCTTCTTTATACCTGGCTGCTGACCAGGTGTTCACAGATCCATTCCCGTTCACAGCAGTTGCATTTCAATGCAGGCAAAATGCTGGAGGTTTCTCTGTTAGCTGCATGTAAACAAAAATCAGGTGGTTGAAATTTCCGCAGTCTATTACAGCATGCTTCGTAATCACATAGCAGTTTTGGGCACGTAGAACCATTGCAATTATAATTACTTTTTCTACAGCTTGTTTCACTTCTTCACCCATTAGTTTAAATTCTTGTCATACTTTTTATTTATTAAGACGGATTATTGAGCACTTTATTCCAAAATATTCTGCACATCTAGGTTTTTTTTGTCATCTGCCTTTTTTTTCAAGTACTATGTACAAAGCTGAAGTTCATTTGGCTTGTGGCAATCGTAGAGATGTACTTCAAAAAGCATGAACTTCACCCTATACAAGAAGTCCCGGAAAGGCTTACCTATATTTCCAACGTAGTTATTAATGTGATAGCATGAAATAGCTTGTTTTGCTGGAATTCTGGTGTAGGCGTGTTTAGTTGTGAGCGAAAAATCATCTTGTCCATGGCCAAAAAATCTAAGGTTCAAATAAAATAAATAATAAAAACTTTCGTATCCAAGTGAGGATCTAAGCCAGGCCATAAGCATATCAAGCAGATGTTTACTAAATTGTCACGCATCTGATTGAAAGACAGTGAAAATAACTTCCTCCGCTGGCAAATACAGCGAGAATAATTTTCATGCTTGACAAACACGCGAGTGCCTGTATGCAGGCTTCACAATACCACATGTAACATGGTAGTAAAATTGCGTGGCACAAACGTACATTTCCATCGGGCATCAGAACATCGGATTATCTTACCAATTTCATGGTTTAAAGCTGGCCACCCATTATAAAAGGCACACACATTACTGTGCTGACTATTGCCTTATGACCACGTAACGGGTGCATAGAAAGTTAGAAAACATTTTACCCGCATAATTGCTCGTGTTTCAGAGCGTGCTACCGAGTACACAGAATGCAGCCATATACGAGAACTTCACTGACGCAAGCCACTATTACCTTTATCAATTACATAGTATTAATTCACAATTTAAACTTCTTGAGTACCATCATGCAGTAAAAAGTATCCACTGAGGGTTCTAAGTAAGCACTGGGGAGAGGATATCGCTATCGCGTTAAACTCATAAGGGTGAAGCTGGAGGGTATTGAATTGAAAGCTTGAGGATATTGTGGTCGAACCCCGGACCAGGATAAATTTTTCAGCAACTAAGATGCTTTTCTGCCTGAGAAATCCTCGCGGATTTTTTTGTACATTCATGCTACAAATGGGTAACTGTCTCTTTCCCTTTCTGAAGCTTGAGGGTCCCTAAATTTTTGTTTTTGTAGCACATTGAAGCTAGCTGCACTGTTGTGGAGCCATTGCTGGTGTGCTGCATGGGATATACCGCCTTTAAAAAGCTTTGATAAAAAGTACCCAATTACCCTCGAGTTCTCGCCTCTGAGGCCCGTTCGAACTTGGTAGAGATATCCATGGCCTTACAATTTGTGTTGCATTTTCGCTGCCATCACGAACATTCGTTGCTGTGCTTTGTGTCTTTATCACATTGGTGGGCAGCAGTGTGAGACAGCTGTGTGTTTTCAGCCAAAGGCCAGGTCGCTGCGGAGGCGAGTGGCACGCCTGTGATCACCAACATACGCTCACTGGCCCCAACAACGGTTGTGCCCACATCCATGCAGTCGGCATCTGAAATGAGCACTTCGTCGCCCAATGTGGTGCGAACACCGCCCACCCTCACGGCCATGCCAAAGGTGGGACGCCTTTTGAGTGCATTCAGCTTGCACAGAGTTACATTGGAACTAATAGCTCCTCGGCAGGCACATGTCAGGTGGTACACTCACTCTTATGTGTCCATAGGAGAGCTTAGTACGTGGCGTTCATGATTTGGATTTGAAACGGAAGATCAAGACTTTGTAAGATAATAATAACTGTTACACACAGTACCTAAAGATGGCCACGTCATATCACATTGGCACTAAAGCTGGTGTTAGCTTGGATGTATGCAAATGTAGAAGCCAATCTTATGCTGACGTAATGCAAACGGTAAATGGTATTGTTATTACTGGTTACTATTACTATTACTAGTTATTACTTGTTATTGTTATTAATGGTAGAACTTCGATTATACATTCCCCAGTTTTACGACGACCCGCATTTTACGCCGAATCGATTTGGTCCCGTCAAAATCCCCAATAGAAGTAATGTGTTAATCATCTTGGTTATACGACGCAGTTTTACGTCGACCCTGCATCTTACGACGGCTTTCAGATTCCATCCGAAAGAAAAATCTACCTTTACCCGAATTGTAAGTTGTTCAAATATACACTAATGCAAAATATGAACTTGTGTTCTCTTAAGTTGACGATTAAAAAAGTAGAAACAAAATCTCTTTTTAGAATGGTAAATTTATTTTCCTGGAAGTTCATGTGCTTCTACATACACCTCGATCGCATGCGTACATATTGGGAATCGTCACCTAGTCAAGCTCTATCCACACAGAGTAGCTTCAGCCAGCTGATATTTTCATGTTTTTAGTTTGTGGAAACTTTTCCTGGTCGACATACAGCTGATCTCCTGCCTTTTGGGCTTTGTGTTTATCGGTAGAAAGATGCAGGTTGGATTCGATTTTCTTTTTTTTTTTTTTCAAGTTTAGAATAAAGGTTTGCTTGCACCTCCGACAATTAAGTAATGCTGTCATTAGCTACTATTGGCACGAACAATTTAATCTAGCTTTCTTGCAGAGGCACAAGGTCGTGCTGTGGGCATATTCAAGCGGCCTGTACCCGTTTTTTGGGCAAGGCTGAGTGTCACTGCTTATAATCTTACTTTTTCGATTATACGACACCTGGATTATACGACGGTATTGGATGGTCTCCTGAAAGTCATATGATCGGTGTTCCACTGTATTCACCATGCGGTGGGTAGTGCCGCCAGTGCTGATGAGCACGTACACTGGAAACTCTGCTCTTGTGTGTGTTTGCACTCCCTAAGAGCTCTGTAGGAGGATGCCAATATTGAAAATGGTTTATCTCTGGCGCCTCAGCAATGAGTCAGTGTAATAGCCAGACATGTCTTTACAAAGTGTTATAAACAAATTAAGGGAGGAGTAATTATTATCACGTGTTATGCCTCCCGTGCATACACAGTTAAGAATTTCTAGAAGCCAATTTTTGTTTGTTTGTTTAGTCCCATATGGTCTACCTCAGCCTCACTAGAGCACTTTAATTAAATAGATAGAAACTAGGCTTGTGCAAAAACTAAATTTCACATTCTAAGAAAATTTGAAGTGAATAGTTATTTGGTCAAATAATTTCAAATGGAATTCGACTAGTGTCTGTCGCATATTATGAAGAAAAGTGAGGATATTTGTCATGACCCAATTAACCTGCAGAATATACTATTTTAATTGAAACAAGGCATATGAAAATGTTTTGTTTGATAAAAAAAATGTGGAAGCAACTTTATTTATTAGCAGGATCTGACTTTTTGTACAATGCGAATGATTATCTGTGAAATGCGTAACATTTGAGAATTTATTATACTTATTATAGTCAGTATATAGAGCTTTTAAAATTAAATGAATCGATGTAAGAGTAATACAGTAAACTCCCATTAAGACAAACTCTGCTAAGATGAATTCTTGCTTAAGATGAGCAACATGGGAATATTTGTTTGGTTTTTCATAGATCCAGTTCAGAAAAAAAATCTGCTTAAGAAGAATCGCATAACAGGCCTCTTCTATTTAAGAAGAATCGCATAACAGGCCTCTTCTATTTGAGTGGCCGATGGCAGCAATCCTGTACTATGAACTTTGTAGACCAGGAATTCAGGTGAACGAAAGCTAGTAAAAATGAAAAAAAGAAATAACTTCCTGGTGCAGTAACGCAAAGCAAATTGCGATGTGGAGGGAGGAAGCGAGATAAGCATAAAAGAAAGGTCGGCACATAAAGCTTGTATTTCTCTCAGCCCTAGCCTGTAGATGGAGAAAGGGCTAGTTTTATCAGCAAAGCGAGCAAGAAAAAGTGCTCAAGAGTTTCGCAGAACATAAAAGCTTGTCGAGAGGGGAAAATTCGAGGGAAGGGAATGAAAGTGAAAACGGGGACAATTGTCTGTAATCGCATACGGAACCAAAACCACTTTTGTGGCTCTAGCAATTCCATCAGAGGGGTCAGATTCATTGTTGCAGCTATCACACAATGGTGTCCAAGCACATGTGGTCAGCTCGCGATGTTTCATATAGGTCCTGTGCGCATCGTATCTGTTCCCAGTGAAGTGCAAATTGTGATGTGCCATTTTGATTATGAAAGTGCACAGCAAAAGAAGTTCATTTTGCACAATAAATATAGCTGCATATCAATCTGAAAAAGTTAGTGCGGTCTCAAAATAAGAAAAAGTCTGAACCTTACACACCTTAGTATGCAACTCATGGAATATTGTATAATAAAGAACTGAGACAGTCAAAACTGTTCTCAGAGACCAGGTAGGAGCGTAGGCCTAGCTAGCGAAATCAGCGACAGTCCGGGCCGAGTGTCTCGTGCTTAGCACTGACAATGTGTTTGCCGAGATTTGCATGACCCACTACATTCATCATTACAATTGGCCTTGTCAAGGTGACAATGCAATGGAGGCATATGTATCCAAAAGTGATACTTTCAAAACTAGTAAAATGGGCTCACAGCAGTTGAACAGCTTGAAAAATCAATGTTCCTTTCTCTGAGGGAAAATTTGACTTGTCTTTGTTTCCAACTACCCCCCCCCCCCCTGTAATTGCCAAAATACTCTTTTGTTGTTAAAATGTGGTAGCAATTTATTCACGGGCACATTTATTATTGAAATTGAGTGCTCAATGGGTTTATGTAAAACTGCTTGAAGCCAAATAAATGTTTTTTCTTGTTTTTTTCCTCCCCGTTGTAAGTACATAGACCATTCACTGTTTTCAAGTGACATATTTGGGTGCACTTGGCATGTTAGCATTCATTTTTTGGAGGCACTTCTGATAAGTCGAACTCTTTAATTCAGAGACAAACAAATGACCATAGCTCCTTCAAGTTTTTTAAAATGGATGGATAGCGCAGATGGGTGTGCAATCACGGCCGCCTAGATCAGGTGCGCGTGGCAGTGTTTCTGAAGTCGTCCCATTCGGCGCGCGCCCCATTGAAAAAATGTAATTGGAGAAGTTTCGCTGCGCGCCACAACGCGCCGCTCTTCTTCCACTCCACGGCAGACGACGCCAATGACGCCGCGCCGTAGACATACTTGGAGAAATGCACATTGGACGTTGTTCACGTGGTTACTGGAATCAAGGAACGCTAACATGTATTCTTAATTGGGCTTGACACAGTGAGTGTTGTTCTCTGCAGCATGCTATGATCGAGACAGCCAAGCAGCATCAGGCAACTTCGTGTGTCGCAGCTTGTTTGCAAGTTTCGCCTCCATGACACATGTATTAAGCTGACTACGTGATCTGCCGCACTTTTTATTCTTTTGTAGCGATCGTTTCTCCCACTGCCGCCTGGATCAATGCGCGTCAATTTAGGCGGCCTTGATCTCTTAAGGGGGCAGACTGCTCTTTGGGACCAAAAAGTGACAAAAAAATCATTTTTTAAAATTGACATATTTGGTATCTGCTAGTATTTTGCTATCTCTGCAAATTTCTACACACCAGGAAATGGTAATTTTTTTGTAATGTCATTCTAACTGTCCAGATTCTTGGTGCTGTTAGCATGAAGAACCTGCAAAAAAATAGGGAACCAACTTCGAGGCCTCTTTATAATTTGCCGGCACCTGTGTTAGAAGGTCTGCTACGAATTTATGAGCACTTTTATGAGAATTGCAAAACATGCACACCATGATTGTTGCTTTTTGAAGAAGCTGTGTGTTTTCAGTTTTTCCCATTTTTCTCAAAAAAGTAAATTTACAACTGTTCAATTTTGAGGGCTCAATATCTCTGCAGCTAGGGCAGGTACTACAATAATTCTTTTTGCAATGGAAACCTGTATGTGTGTAGGATGCAAGTATGGGAGCAGAATTTAGAGAACAAGCCTTTTTAATTAATTACTCATCAAAATTTTAGCACAGCAGTTCCAACTGCTTTTGAAAATGGATAGTTCATTTTGCTGTAAAATAATAAGAAAGGCTTAAAAACAAAAAACTCTTGCATTATTTCAATCTACAGTCATTAGTCTATGTTAGGATATATTAAATATCACTTTTAATTAAGCACTTTTTTTTCTATGGTGGCCTTAAACAATAAGGGGTGAACTTTAGTAATCTCAGGAATAAGATGAGTTACAGAAAAACTAATTAAACATCTGAAATCAGCAGAAAAAAATGCATAATTCTGTGAAGTTTGATCAAGATCACTGAAGAAATAAACAAAAAATGTCTAAGAGCAGTCTGCCCCCTTATCGACCCTACATAGCTATGTTATGCAGTCCAGCTCTGTCTTCACAGCATCACATTGCTGGAAAACTAAACCGCAGTACTTGTAATGCTACAGTCATTTTCACCTGCACGATGATCGGGAAATTTTTTTGTGGGAACGACACTTAGCATTTTTAAGTTCCAGTGATGTGAAGGCGATATTTTCGTCTAAGTGCAGGCTGCATGTAGGCGAATATGAACGTGAAAATGATGGGAGACGCTAGTCGACTGCGAATTGTAGGGTGCCAGGGATTGGTCACCCCATGACCAATATACTTTCTTTCGCTTAGATGAAGCTTGTCATTTTATAGCGCGACATCGTTAAAGAGCTTGTTTCGCAGAAATTATGTCGTAGGCGTCTGTGTGTGAGCGGAAAAGCTGCATTGGCTGTGAGCAAGAATTCGAGGTAGATGCAGTGAACATGGTGTTTGCACTTCGGCCTTTATTACGGTCAAGTGTAGGTCTCCGCTGAGAAGTGAGGGCTTTGTGTTAGCATTTGGGGAGGCGATTGTGTGTATGTTGTGTCTGCGTGCGGGTGTTTGCATATGTGTATGTGTCTGTGTGTGCACCCACACTTTTGTGTGGGGTCTAGTGCGTACAGTTGTGTGTGCATTCCTTTCTGCATGTAATGTGCGTGTGTGGGCATGCACGTGCATTTGTATGCGAGTGTACTCGTCTGTGTGTGTGTGTGTGTGTTCGTTAATGCGTGTTTGTGTGGGTTCGTTGGGGTCACTCCATTTTTCCACTTGCAAAAGAAACCCGCTTTCTACTTGTACCTCAAATGCTAAGCGTCATCTGTGTGTGTATGCAAATTAATGCTGGTTGCGCTCAGTCATCACTTTCTACAAAGTTATGAGACGCATGCCAAACCAGACTACTTCGCCTTGGAGCACGTAGGAAGCTCCGCTCTTGTAGCTTTCCCATCATGGCCGAAAAAAGTTTTCTGCAAGTAAAGCAGGTAAGCTTGCGCTTTGAAGGCCTCAGTACTTCAAGGTATCTCCGCCAACCTCCACTATGCAGCTCAGCTATTCTTCGGATCATTTCTCACTTCTGGAAGCACTCAACAACAACAAACAAATTTAATAAATCTATCGGGTGAGTTCGATCTCCCGTGTACTTTCTGCTCATGTGCTGCACAGGAGGGCGCCAAAATTTTTTTTGAAAACTGGCTCATGGATTTGCTTACTTCGGTCACTATCATCACGACAGCAGCTGGGGCACGAAGAAAAAGAAAGAATATAGTGCCAGCTTCCATCAATGCTATTTGTTTTATTTGAGGTGGTTGGGGGGCGAGGAAAAAATAAGGTGCACAGCTAACCCGCGGTCTGCGGTTTCTGTCAAGTGACATCTTCAAGCTCCGCAAACCATCCTGCATAGACAACAAAGGATGGATATTAGGCGCGCGTCGCCAAGCGGTGAATGCAGCGGTGATGCTCCCTCTTGCAATTAAGCCTCCTCTGTCTAAATGAGACAACCGGAGGAACACTGCCGTGCATGCCCGATCCAGGTGGCCGTGGTGCAACTAATATTGCCCTTAGCTCTGTTAATTTTTTTAAGCGAACTTTACAAAGTTTAGCAAATTACATTACTACATGCTCCGTGATTTTGGCGAGAAAATACAAAACTGTTCTCAAAACAATAAAAATCATTTGACTTTTTATTTTTGAAGGAATATTTGTAAAAAAGATTTTGCATGTAAAAGGGGAAATCTCTACTGGTTATTACATATTTTCAGGGTATCCTACTGAACCAATGCAATAATTGTAGCCATGACCGTTTTTTAGTTAAAAATGTAGATGTTTTATGACTAGAATTTTAGGGCTGTTTTCTTTTTTAAAAAGTTTCATAAAAATACAATTCTGGTGGCAACAACATTCTTTTTCTTCAGAAAGGGCACATGGTATTCAGAAGAAAACATCAGAAAAGTTTGAATTTTATAACTTCAGTGATTACAGAGCAAAATGTTCTTTTTCTGACGAAAAGCAGTGTTTAGAGAAAATGCCGTTCAAAGGTCAAGTTGCTGCGTTGCAGTCACAGGATTAGGCACGTTTCGGGCCATTTTCAAATGCTTTCCACTGCGCAAACTTGCCACTTCCTGGACGCATTTGTCAGTAAGGCTAGAATGTTGTGCCATGAAAATTGAAAAAATCGCATTTTCAGTTGTCTTTGCCCTCCATCCCCGCATAGTTTACTGTGTGTTCATTTAACCTTGAAGTGAGGTTACAAGGCAGCGCTCTGGACATGTGTCCAGAGGAAAGCGCCGTAAAACACCATAGCCGAAAACACCGTAACCGATACGGTGCTTGAGGCAGCCATGCTTCGTTCACACAAAAGCGATGTTCAGGAAGTGACTGCCAGTCTTTCTGAACAAATTACTGTATCACCGAGATAACAGAAAGCGAGGGGTAGGTGTACTGGGGCTCATTCACCGCACGCTTCTATTTTGTTCACAAATATCAGAAGCCTAATTATAATTAGCAAGCGCACAGAAGTGTCGGCGGCTATTATTTTTTCATCTGCAGATATTATAGTCTTAACTTAAACATGGCTCCATAGGAATATACGCGACTGTGAAATCTTGGATTCTCATAACCAGTTCCATTTTTGCCGCTGTGATAGGGAGGCAAGGCAGGGAGGCGGTGTACTCGTGGCTGTGAAAAAACAACTCGAATCGTTTGCTTTCAACATACCGTCTGGCTTAGAAATCGTGTGGATATCTGCAAAGCTGTCACATCGTAGGATAATTTTGGGTGCTTGCTATCGTCCACCTAATTCGTTGGCTACATTCGTTGCTGACCTTCACAACGCGATGAACGCAGTTGTATCCCGATACCCGACATGTGTTATTTTTTTATTGGGGGATTTCAAGTACCCGGACATTGACTGGTCGGCCGCAGTACCTTTTTTTTCCAAGACCGTTTTCATCTAGTACCCAACAATTTATAGACTTTTGCTTAGCCTTTAACCTCACACAAGTAGTATCAGAATCTATAAGAGTTACGCAAACTACCGCAAATATATTAGATTCAGCTCTTACAAACTCCCCAGATCTCTGTTCGGAAATAACATATATGCCCAAATTAAGTGATCATGTCCTTTTGAATTTGATCGTTACAATGCCAGTGCAAAAATGTTCTAAAAAACGAAAAGCCATTCGAAATTATCACAATGCCAACTTCTCAGAAATTAATTGTGAACTGCATTTATTTCTTATTGATTACTTAGACGGATTCGATGAGCGATCACTGGAATGCAATTGGGCATTATTTAAGAACAAGATCATTGAATTGACAGAACGCTATATACCTACTCGGGAAATAACGTGTAATCCGACGGCTCCTTGATATAACTCCAACCTAAAACGACTATCTAACTGAAAAAAACGTCCATACCACCGCGCCAAAATATCTCGCAGTAGTTATAAATGGTCATTGTACCGTTCAGCAGTGAATCAATATGTTACTGCTGTCAAAACTGCAAAACAAAACTTCCTGACCAACACGATGCCTAGTTTTTTGCAAAATAATATGAGGAAATTTTGGCGCGTCGTTAACCCAGCTGACAGCTCTCGCATTACTCTAACTGACACAAACAGTGAACCTATACCTCATCAAGAATGTGCTAGTGTGCTAAACAAAATGTTTTGTGATGCACTCTGCAACAATCCCACTTCTTGTCTACCCAGTTTTAAAAGCCACGACTACATACCGATGTACCCTCTGCAGATTGACCCTAATGGAATAATTAAAATAATTGACTCCCTTAAAATTTCTTCCAGTTCCGGTGTAGATGGTATTAATTCCAAATTCCTGAAAAGTACTAAACAAAACTGTACTATTGTCCTAGCGAAGCTTTTTGAACAATCCTTAGAACAAAGTAAAATCCCTGTTGATTGGGAAGTAGGGAAAGTGGTACCAGTCTTGAAATCTGGAGACAGACAGTCCCCCTTTAATTACAGGCCAATATCTATCACTAGCATATCATGTAAAATTTTGGAACACATCATTTACTCTCATGTTGCCAACTTTCTCGAATCGAATTCATTTTTTGACCCTGCACAGCATGGATTCCGGAAGTCTTTTTCGTGTGAAAACCAGTTAATTTTGTTTACTCACAAACTTCAGTCTATTCTTGACAACCGTTCATTTGCTGATAGCATTTATTTCGATTTCGCTAAAGCATTCGAAAAAGTTCCACACGTGTTACTCCTATTCAAGCTAAGAAATATTGGTCTCGATACTAGCATATTAAAGTGGATTGAGTGTTTCCTAGTACATCGCCAGCAATTTGTCACAGTTAATGACACCAATTCATCTCTAACCCTGGTTATCTCAGGTGTACCCCAAGGCACCGTCCTTGGGTCGTTACTTTTTCTTATCTATATCAATGATCTGCCCAAATGTATCTCATCTTCAATACATTTATTTGCTGACGATTGTGTCATTTTTTGGGAAATTATTAATGATAGTGATATACACGCACTCCAATCTGACATTAATGCGATATCCCATTGGTGCAATACTTGGCAGATGGTTCTCAACACTACAAAATGCAAATCAATACGAGTTTCTCGCATCACTACTAACGCACACTCGTATTACCTTGATGGTAACATTCTTGAAGTGGTTACTTCTTTTAAATACTTGGGCATTCATATCACTACTGACTTATCTTGGAATCTTCACATTGAAAGTATCACCAACAAAGCCAACCGCATGCTTGGCTACATAAGACGAAATTTTCATTCCGCCCCTTCTTCGTCCTTTTCAAATCTCTTGTTCGTTCACAACTCGACTATGCATCACCGATATGAGATCCATGTACTGAAATTCTTAGTCATCAACTCGAAATGATTCAAAACAACCCTGCACGTTTCATTTTTTCTAACTATCAGCGAGCAACCTGCGTATCCGGAATGAAAATTAACTTCGGTCTAACATATCTGACGTCACGTCGCAAAATTGCACGGTTGTGCTTATTCTATAAAGTATTCTCACACAATATGCTTCGCCATGCTTTACTTACTCCACCTTCATACATATCTTCGCGTTTAGATCATATTCATAAAGTTGGCGTTCCCTCTTGCAACACTAAGGCCTTTTTCCATTCCTTCATTCCCCATAGCTCTAGCGACTGGAACCACCTTCCTTCTAACAATGCTACAATTTGCAACCCAGATGTGTTTCGTACCGCTGTGTCTAATATTATATTTTAGGCCATTTGATTCTGTATAACGTTGCATCTATATCTGTGAAATTCGTTTGTCCAATGTATGTATTCTTTTTTTAAATGAATGCTAAAAATTGTCACCTATGCTAACCTCAACCGCATTTTTCTCGTCGCAACAGGAATATTGCGACCTTTCTCAACCGTATTACTTGTTTTGTAGAGGTTATAGCTACTTCTGTTCTGCTGTTTGTACTGCAGTTTCCTGACTTGTTGTAATGTATTCACCCACTCCTCCCTTCAATGCAATTGCCTTAAGGGTGTTCAAAAAAAAATGTTTGTTCATTTGAACTTGAATCTCCCCAAACAGGTGTTGAATGCTACAGTGCTTACCCCATCAAACAGCACCATGGATGCTGCGCCCAAAGTCGTCACACGAGCACCAAGCATTGCTGTTTCAAGCACAGCAACTGCCGTGAGTTTGCCAGTTGGCACGACATCCAACACCCTTGCCTTGGCCGCTCCCTCAGCCAAGGATGCTACCACTGTGGCAGCCGGCAAGTCTGAAAGGGAGGTGATAATCCAGCTGCCCTTTCCCAAACTGCTTCGGAATAAAGCGGTGTTGTGTCGACCTCAGATGGTCACCAAGGCTGCATTCTGCCGACCTGTGCCCTGCCACAAGGAAACACAGTCGGGTAAGCTCACTGGGTCAATTGACGAGTGCTGTAGGCACAATTTATTTCAGAAGACCAACTTTCTTTTAAAAACTTGACAGATGATGAAAATTGGCACAAATATTCAGCATGTCTCCCAAATGCTTTATTTTTAAAAGATTTATAAAGATAGCTCAGGAACTTTTATTACATTAATTTTTTACTTTTTACAATTCTTAGCACTTGGCACATGCCTGGAAAGTTAAAAAAAAAAAAATGCACTGAAGGCTGGATAGAATATTTGCTACAAGGCTCGATGCATGCTGAGTATCATGACATGCCTGCTTTGTTTATTATTATTGTTTTGCTGCATAAAATTCTTGCATTTCATTTCTTCTTGCTATCTTCACATTAGGCTTTCTCCAGGGATAAACTACTAAAGACATCATTGACGTATGAAAGAAAGCTGCGACATACACAGTAGTCTAAGGAACACGACCAAAAAGAAAACACCAGAGTCTCAATATAGGCCAAGCAGTTACACAATAAAAATGGCTGTACAAACTCAGCAGGCGGGCAGAAAGTTCTTTTGTACGTCTAAAATCGCCAAGATCACAGTCCTCTGTGATGTGGTGCCTCTTGGGAATTTTATTCTTATTTTGGTGTGCATTTAGTGTCCTTTTTATTTCCGTATTTCAGTATTCAGAAAACTGCGTGTAAAGTTTAACCTTATATAAAAAACTCCTAAAAACTGTAATCTTAGGTTTTTTTGGTTAAGTTTGATTTCTTGATCGGTTACCAAATAAGCCATATACTGAAATAATTACACATTTTTCTTGCATTCATGCTTTTATTAGCATAATTAAGTCTTGCTTCATGATTACTAATAATTAATAACATTTATATATTGAGAGGTTTACTGTGGCAGAGAATGGCTCACAGTATCACTGCTTATGCCTTTTTTCAATGTGATGAACAGTTGATGGCCAAGACACTGGTGGCACAGGAATTTCTTAACAGTTTATTTATTGATGCAAGTCGGGGATATAAAAATTGGTCCTTCTGCTTCATACACATCCTTTGTTATTATAGCCTGTAAAATGCATAATCATATGGCCAGTCACTGAAACGCTAATTTACGAGGTTTTCATTGCTTCAGAACATTTGTACAGGCTTGCGACAATTTGAAGCACGGCTTCAAGCATGTCTAACTTGCATCACTAGTGCTTACTGACTGCACTCTATTTGACCACAAAGTGCTTGACTGTGGAGTCCTTGAAGCCGGTGCATGATGTGCTTGGCGACAGTGCTTGGTGACGATGCGCGAAAAGCGTAGCTACAATGACAAAAAATCGCCACGCAATATGCTTGGTCTAGCATTTTCAAGGACCAACGCGTGTGCTTGTTAGCTGCTGCTCCGAGCAGTCTGTGGTTGTGGCGTCCGACAAGCTCGACTGTTGTGGTGTGTACTGTTGTTGCGTGAAATACCCATTCGCGGAAACAATGAGCGATGTGCTTCGTTCTTTACAAAGAATCAGATCGTCGCGTGTGCTCTAGCCCTTTTGTTCTTGCCTGCAAAGTTTGACGTTTGTCACGTCGTCAGCGAAGTTTAAGCCAAATAATGACACGAAGCTTCGCACTTGGGTCTGCAAGTGTGGTGCTTCGTGCCTCGTGAAGAGTCCGATACAAGTCCAGCTTCAAAGCGCAGTAATGCTGCAGGGAATGAAGCGCCTAAGCAAATGCCAGTGTCGGTAGTGTTGTGAGTCACCACAGCCGCTCAACGCAACCAGTGTCGTTGCCACGTTGACGTATGCAGTAGAGCTTCCAGGCGTTGATGAAGTTTCTTTATGTGGCGTTGGCTCAACGCGCCAAACTCATAGATATACTCACGCACACGCACTGAGTGGCTCCCGCGCTGCCCGCACTACCCAGAGAACACGCTGCCGGCATGCACTCGTGCACATGAAAAGGCACAGTGGCGCCACGATAAATCATAGTGGCTGTCCGTGTTGTTTTGGGCCGCTGATGCAGAAGTCGTGGCCTGGTGGTCGTGCCACTAGGGTATATTCTAGTTCACTATACTACACACGCTCTATTCACTCGAGAGTTGCTTCAGCTGGCCGAAAATCTCATTCCTGTGATTCTGATATTGTCAGATGTTTGGTCTGTGTCAACTTTACGTGGTTGACGTACAGTGCCTTTGTTTCTGGTACTCGCAGTCACAGGCTTGAATGTGCAAAAAGGCTTGTCGCAGCTGTTTCCACTGTGCAAAGTAAGTGTCACTTGACCCCTTGTTCATTATAACAGCTGGAGGTGTCTAGCTGCACTTCACAATGCAATGAATTGCAACACACAGAGCTCAGTCGCGCTCAATGGTATTCCATGCTAACTCATGGTTCATCGCTATTATGTGATGGCTATGACACTTTGTCTAATTTTTCAGATGGAAGGCTGTTGGTGACGCGGTTTCGGTTTTGTTTCCATTCGCAGGAATTTCTCGGACTCAAGTATGATGGTACGGCATCCGTATTATGCGATGGTTTTATCGAGATAGCGTTAGACAGCTCGTGTCGCAGAAATTCCGCCGTCGGCGTCGGCCGAAAAGTCAAGTTACTGAGATCGCCGCGAGAGGCCGCTACTTGTCCACGCGTGCATGCACGATCACACTGAAAAAGCTGCGCGCTCAAAAAAAAAAGGTGCTCAAGGTCACGAGGCGCGGTAGTTTCTTTGCCCTGCCACCCCTCCCTGCTTAGCTTCCAGCGCTTTCGTCAGGACGAGACAAGAGATAATGCAATTGCAGCATGCGGCAAACCTTTGTAACTCCACTAGCACTGGACGAATTCTTAAAATTTTTATGGCGTTGAATTCGTAAGGCAATAAGCTCTTCTAGTGAATTCATTCTATGGTTACGTGAAAAAGTGTTTCAGGGCCCCTTGAACACATTTTGTTCGACAGGTGTCACGACGAAAATGAGCCCATTCGGCGATCATAGCATGCGCTGGTCCAATCTCGTGTGTGTGTGTGCGTGTTTGTGTGCATGCGTGTGTATATAACAAAACATATTAATAAGTATGCACTTAGCGATTGAAGGGTACACTAGGGGCCGGATTTCGCTATCGCGTTCAATTCTTATAGGCGAAGCTTAAGGGTCCCCCAATTTTCGCATGTCCCCTGAAAGTTGTATAATTGGAGTTTCACAGTCGGTATTTTGAAATGGATATATCGAACTCAAAGGGGATCGTGAATTAGTTGGACATATGAAAAATTCAATATAAAAAAGTCGGTGAATGGTATTCTGAAGGCGCTGCGTTAGAGTGCCTCGAGCGTTTAGCGGAGGCGAACAAGCGCACCTAGGCACGTTAGACACAAGTGCCATCTGGCAGTTATCTTCCAAAACAAAGGCGCGCGTGACCGCGGAGAAAGATGCGCGCTAGTCTCGGAGGTGATAAGGTGTAGAATGCAAAGCGACGGGCAGGTGCCATCACCGTGTCGTCGTAGCAAAGCGTTGGAAACATCTCCTTGAGCATCGCGTTGCACTGTCGGCGCAGCGCCATAACCGCTACAGTCCTTAGAGTTACTTGTGTGTGCCTCTTCTAGTACAAAGGCAGACATACTAAACGTGTTGTTATGGTGCCTCAGATATGCGCAATATATGCTTTTTTAAATTGACAATCGCACAACTATGAATGCTAAACCTTGAGCAATATTGGTGGGCGCTGCGGATGGGGTTGGTCGTTTGGTGCCATTTGAGATATCGTTAGGGTGGACAGACAAATGTACAGGCAGACGGACAGACCAAATTTTTTTCGTCGAAAGTCCCCAAGAAAGACTATCGTCTTGAAAAAATACAGCCCGCGAGAGTCTACCTGTAGGGGACCATCTCCTACAATAGCATACCTTCCAAGTCTCCCTGATTGGCCAGGAGACTCCCGGATTTTGACCATTTCTTTCGTTCCTACGGTGGCCATTAAAATTTCCCGGAAATCGAAATTTTTGTGCGTGATTCTGGCCACATTGACAAAAAAGCAGTTCAATACTTTGAACCTACCCCTTTTTTATTATAAATGAGTTTGAGAGGCATTAATAATTTACAATAGAATCTCAGTGATGCGAAACCGTGGCCATTTTATTATAAATGAGTTTAAGAGGCATTAATAATTTGTAATAGAATCTCAGTGATGCGAAACCGCGGCAGATACGAATTTGTGAAATTTCATAGGCAAATCGCACTATGTCTATCGAGCCTAAATTTGAACGTTCCAAACACATTTGCTAATCGCGACGAGTGATACGAACTTTAGGACGGAAACTGTCAAACGAAGGCCGAGAGCAGTGTACTCGAAGGTTCGGAGTATGCGTGCGACCGGCAAACGCACCGTCTTCTACAGTGCGTGTCAGCAATGTATGTGACAGCAACAATTTAGAATGTCACGCTGAGAACGGCAAGCAGATTGAAACGTGCAGCTTGCTGCTCATGCACAAATGATGCACGAAAACGATACACACATGATGAGAGCTAACTAACGTTTACCGCTCGACACGTAATGCGCTGTTCAAACAAAAACGATGCACGATACATAATCACAGGTACGGATGAGTACAGACCAACAAGTGTCGCAGTTATAACTCGCTGTGTACGAAAAACGGGCTCTTTTCGCAAACAGCGCCTGTGCAGATACCGAAGTGACCTTTGTGGGTCACTTTGTCGGCGCGTTGCGACGAGCTGGGCGTCGAGTGCGGGCGGCTTTTTTTCTTTTCTTAGTGTTCACATATATATAGCTACTTATACATACACGGTGAATGATGGCGGCGACGGCAATAAACCAGATTAGGCTGTCCATATAATTGCTATCGCAATGAAAAGGGGCCAGATGCGTTTTGGCGTTTCTGTCAAAAGAATCTAGTAGTGAGCAAAGCTTTGACTTGTGCATTTGCGGCAGCCAGCTGCACCGTCCCGTCACGTTCACGTGTGTCTCAGGAAGACATACGTGAGTTGTTCTGACGGAAATACTAGATTCTGCTAGTTTTGTCGATCCTTTGAGACTCTCACCTTAGTTGAAAACCCTACCCTCGTGTCGTGTGTTTGGCCAATCCAAGCCACTATAAGACTGCAACGCTGATGGTGGCGCTTGCAATTGAGACCTTACTCCCTGTTGTTTTTTTGCGTATTTTTTGTTTGTTTGTCCTTGGGTTGTTGTTTTTTTTTGTGCCGGAAAAAAAACTAAGAGCGAATAATTCGTGCCCCCCCCCCCCCCCTTCCCATGGCAGAAATATCCCGAATTCAGAATCCTTGAACTTGGCAAGTATGTAATAGACGCATTCAAGAATGATAAGTAATTCCGTACACACCGCAACAGCATGATTTATTTGCGTGAAAAAAATGGCTTATCTTGGCCTGCTTCTTTGTTTTTGAAATGAAGCTGTAAACGCTAGTCTCGATCTTATCAAGGCTGTCCAAGTGCGACAGCCCGATTTCTTTCATGTGGCCGATACAACGGCGAATGATGCCTGCTGCCACATCAGCGGCGAAGTACGCGCGTGTAGCCAGCTCCTGGTCTGGACGATCCTCCTCGTCACACGAGCTGTCGGCCTGGGCATCCTGGGTCCCTGCGACCGCAGCAACTATGTTCTTGTCAGTGAGGCTCGCAACGGCCTGGACATTGCAGTCCGCTTCTACGAAATCGTCCGCAGACACTTCGTGTGGAACTGCTGCTGGAAAGAGTGATGACAACTCGCAAAACCCATCGTCTATGTGCTCGTCATCGCCGTCTTCTCCTGTTTCCACAAGTTCCGCTGTCTCGAAGCCTGCCTTGCAGAAGCATTTGACCACTGTGTCCATCTTCACGTCACGCCCGGCGTTGAAGATCTCTGTGGGAGAAAACTTCGCGGAGATTTCCGGCCACTCCTCCGTCGTCTATTGCTAGATGTCCAGACTGCTTACAGCTTCGCGTTCGCCAAAAATGGTTGTGCCAACAATGTTGTAGTTCTGCTTAAATCAGTGAAGCCACCCGGTGTTGTCGGCAAAGTTGTTTCATCGAGTGCAGCGGCAAACAATTTGGCCTTGCCCATCAGCATTAGGCTATCCACCGGAATGTTCTTCGTGTGCACTTCTAGAAACCAGGCATAGACTGCCTTTTCTACATTCCCGTGGGCAGGAGCACACACACGTCAGGCTCCGGATGTTCGCTGCTCCGCCGCCTTTACCTTGATATCTGCTTTGTTCTTCAAGAAGGCACTCATAGTGCTCCGAGGTATCCCGAATTTGTCCGCAACGGTCGAACATTTCTTGCTCGCCTCAACAAGCTGAATAGCCTTCAACTTCGTCGCAAAGTCAAGGGTCTTGCGCTTCTTGACGCTGGCCATAGCCACACAAGAAGTTGACAATTCAAGGAGTCGGCAGCAGCTTTGCACACCACATATGTAAAAGAAGAATGCTGCACATGCAGGAGTATGTAGGCGACGCAGCAACAGAAGCAACAAAGCGTTCGTGAGGTGATGGTCACTTGTGAGGGCAACAGCAAAAGGCACGAGTTGTGGTTGGCTGATCAAAACTCGCAAAACAGCAACAGAAAATATAAGGTGAAAGGAGAAGGACGTCAGCTCCTTTGTTCCTGCTCTCCGAGCCGACGGGCACGTGGAGAAAGCATGAAGAAGAGAAAGAAAAGCGGAAGCCGTTCCGCAGAGATTGTGCAGTCCGAGCCTTCATGCCCTTATTTTTTTTTTATAGCGTTTCGGATTTTGGCGGAGCCTCACTGCCGCATAGATCCTGGTGTGCAGCGAGTGCTGAAACGCATCTTCCAGCTCGCCTGGCGCTCACTATATCCGAAGTCGGGCGAAAATGCCGTTCGATATAAATGTGCGAATTTATATACATTTACAAAGGAATTTTAAGGGAATAACTTCAAGTTGGATATACCCGAAAATTCGATATATGTGGGTTCCATATATACGTGTTCAACTGTAGAAAAAAAGGTGCAAGAAACTGAAAATTTAATTTTCAATACATCGTTTTTATTTTTCATTACTTGTGATTCAAAAGCCACGTGCCTCCTTAATAATATCTGCTTATAATAAGCTCTACATGGGATTGTCGTGTTCATTAGTCATCGGCTTTCTTCGATGTTTACTACTTGGCTTTTTTCACGCCTGGGGGGACACGGGTCTTTGGAGCCGAAAAATCGCCAAAAAAGCAATTTTTTGTAAACAGCATTTTCAGAAACTACAGGTATTTTTTTACAGGTGTACTGACTTTCATATCTCTCCGATCAATATTTTAGCTGTAATATTAAATTCCTAGCCCGTGCGCGTGCGGAATTCGCGCAGCTCCGGACACCAAAAACCAGCTTTTTATAAATTCGTAACTCCATGTCCACAGCTGCACTCGCGGCCATTTTGGTATCGTTTGAAAGAGCAGTTTTTCGCCTTCAAATTCCCGCCACTGTCGCTTCTGTGCGTTCATTGGTTGCGGAGAAAACAACCATCAAAAAAGAGTAAAAACGCATGCTACGATTGGTTGTTTAGTGCACGTGACCGTTTCTCAGAGCATGATTGGCTGAAGTCGGCTTGTGGCGTCTGCTCTGGCTGCGTTGTGCGCGCTTTGCTGGCCCCCGTCGGCGCCATTCCTGAATTCTGCGATCGACGATGGAGCGGTGTGCGTCGGCGTCTCGAGCGGGAAAGTTCCACTCAGTGCACAGATTCGGAAAGAAAAGAAAAAAAAGCCTCATCGCTAACACCACGAAGCGTCGGGCAGCACCAGCAGCGAGCGTCGAGGACGGCCGGTCATCAGCGCCAAGCATCGCCGCCGCCGAGCCAGCTGGTGTAGGCCTAACGGCTCCACCAGCGTGTGAAAGTGCGAGTGGAAGTGGCCGCGTTCGCATTGATACAAAAATCCTGCAGCCAGCAGAGTTGCACGAAAATGCGAGAAATGCCGAAGCCAAGCTACAAGAGCTGGCGTCAATTTCAGCAACGATGCGAAAACAAGATCGCCTGGCTGCTGCCAGTGACGGTGCCGCGGCCGACTCGGCTGACAACGTGAGCTTCGTCGTCATCAGCTTAGACTGTGTGAATGACTTGTTGAGGTGCGTGAAGTGTAAAACTTGCGGCGGTGATGTGAATATCAGCAAATGCGATCGGGAGTACGGTCTGGCTGTGAAGCTTTTGATTACGTGCGTCAACTGTGGTGACATTTCGTCAGCGTGGAGTTCGCCGCGTGTGGCCGGGGACCAAAACATAAACCCATTCAGCGTCAACATCCTCGCAGCGCGTGCAATGCAAAGCACCGGCAATCGTCAAACGGCGCTCAACGACATTTGTTCTGCCATGAATATATCGCACCGGGGTCTGCTCACGAAGACGTGGCAAAACTATGTGAAAAAAAAACTGACGCCTGCAGTGGCCTCTGCTTCCGAGGAGTTGATGACCGAGTGCGCGAGTTCCGTTCGAGAGCTCTATCGCGAGCTCGGTACAAACATACCTGGCAACATCGCCGTTTCCTACGATGGGTCTTGGATGACTCGCGGACATTCTTCCCACATCGCCGTCGGAACGGTGATTGAGCTTTTTACAGGGTTTGTATTGGACTATGTTGTCTTGAGCAATTTCTGTGCAGCCTGTGAGCAGAAGCCTAAGGAGAACGACCCTTCGTACCAAACGTGGGTGGAAAACCACCAATGTCAAAAAAACACCAGCAAGAAAGCTGGTGAAATGGAAGTTGAGGCCGCACTTATCCTTTTCCGAAGCTCTCTCTCCAAACACAACCTCCGCTACACAACCGTGTTGTCAGACGGAGACAGTCGGGCCTACCTCGCTTTGCAGGAAGAAAAGGTGTACGGCTACATGGACATCCTGAACGAGGACTGCGTTAGCCACGTCCAGAAGCGCATGGGGACAAACCTGCGAAAGCTGCTTTCCCAGCACAAGGGGCATGGCCTTGGGGGCAAGGGCAGACTCACTGGAGATTTGGTCAACAAGTTGACATCATATTATGGGTGGGCCTTGAAGTCCCACAAGGGGGATGTAGATGCAACGCACAGGGCTGTTATGGCAACCTACTTACATGTCACTTCACGTGATGATGCACCCAACCACAGCCTTTGTCCAACAGGCCCTGACTCGTGGTGCCGGCAAAATGCAGCCGAGGCCAAAGGACAGCCGCCGCCAAAGCACCGCTACAGCTTGCCCGCCCATGTGTGTGAAGCGTTGCTGCCTGTCTACGAGCGCTTATCGGATAGGAAGCTGCTGGAGCGGTGCCAGCGTGGCAAGACGCAAAATAACAATGAAAGCTTGCACGCCATGATCTGGGCGCTTGCACCAAAGGAGCGGCACGCTTCACTGTTTACTGTTGAGGCTGCTGTCGGTGAGGCCGTCATGAAGTTCAATGCTGGCTATACAAGAGCTGCAACAGGCATCCTCAAAAAGCTCAGCCTGACCCCTGGCCGGCAAAACTCAAAACGCCTGGCAGAGAAGGACAAGCGGAGGATGACCGCATCTGCTCGAAAGCATGTGTCGGCTGAAAATGTGAAGCAGGCCCTGGGAAAGCGCCACAGAGTTGACAAAGGTCAAAAGGACTATGTTCCTGGTGGATACTAGGCACTTGCTAGTGTAAGCATGTAAATATTTCCTGGTGTTTCCCATTAAATTTGACATTTTGTGTTTTTGCTCATTTTCTCAAAAGCTGAATTTCTGACTTCTTGCAAGCTTGCCGAAGCAATATCTCAGCACTGCGGGTAGATAGAGCTATAATTCTTTTTTTAGGACAAAGCCAATGGGGTGGTGTTTGCAATGTAGCAAACAGATTTTTGAAATTTCTTTCGAGCAAATTTTAAATTTGCTTTATTTCTGGGTGACTGGTGGCACTATTTCAAGTGCTCAAGTTCAGTTAGCTGTAAAATCTCTTACAAGCAATTAATAAAAAAACTGCTTGCTATGTTGCAATCACCAGTGTTTCTAGTATCTGACATATGCAGATTATAGTTTTTTGATAAATACTTTTTTTTTCTATTGTTACGGAAGAACATGGCGGATTACCTCTAATTATCTTGAGAACTAATTGGCTGATGGAAAAAATAATTGCATATTTCAAATCAGCAGAAAAAAAGCAACAAGACTGGCAAGTTTCGTTAAGTTTGCTTAAAAAGTAAGCGAAATTGTTTCAAGACCCATGTCCCCCCTTAAGTACTGTAATTGCACGGGGCTTTCTGCCTGCAGCGTGAGGCCCCGAGTCTGCTGCCACAGCCGCGTCTGTGTACAGCGTGCGAGCAAGCGGCTTTGCGCTGGGGTGCAACACCGAGCGTTGGTTGCGGGCTCTTCATGCGCGGCCTAATATGCTGACCTGCTTTGCATAAATGACAACATTGAAAAGCACACCTTTAACCAAAGATGCACGCTCCCGCAAGGCACTATTGGCATCTCCATTCGAAAAGACCGCGTTTTGACTGCTAATGAGTTGCCGACAGTGCTCTGAAGGAGCAAGCATCTTCGGTTAAGCAGTTGCACCTTTCAACGTTGCCACTCATGCAAAGCAGGTTAGCATGTCCATTTGGCCGTGCATCTTGGGCACACTACACCATGTATCGCACTGTAAAGCAAGGCCGTCTGCTTGCGTGCTATACACAGACGTAGATGCAGCTGTACATGCTTGATGTTTGTGTGTGACCGAGGAGTTGCACAAGTGCCAAAACGCAACATGTGGTGCCTCTTGTTTTTGCAGACATGCAAACAGGCTCGGAGGGCGGTCCAGTACGGCTCATACCAGTTCCTGTGCCAATCTATGTTCCAACACCCATGCACATGTTCTCCCATGCTGTACCGACTCCACTGCCCATTCCCATTCCAGTGCCTGTGCCTATTTTCCTGCCTACAACAAAGGACACCTCAGAACAGATCATGGAAACTCTAAAGGAGCTTAGGGTATGTTGTGCCTCTAGTGTTTACTTGTGCTACTGTCGTTGCACTTATCTTGCAGCTCTGAAAAACATTAGAGATACGTACCATAACATACTGTGGAAGGATCCATTATCATTTCCTCAAAAAATCGCATTAATCTCAATATGAGCATTTCTCTGGGCGAAGCAGTAAAAGCCAAAATGACAGCCAAAGAAGAAAGCCAGGGCTACAATGGTTACATCATTGAAAAAATTGTGTTTATTTTTCAAGTGGTAAATGATGGGGTACGCTAGCACCCATTCATTGTCACTGACCCAGTGAACAATCTTCCGAGTCGGTCCGGTATACAAATACAGTGAAATCTTGGTATGATGAACATCAGGGGGCCGCGGCAATTTGTTCGTTATTTTAAAAGGTTGTTATAGTGAAGGCCCAAAAATTAACCACAAATAATTATTTTCCATTGACCAAAATGATTTACCTTCACAACAGTGGGTCCTCCCTTCACAACAGTGGGTCCTTGAACTCGTTTTTTACGGCAAAAAACAAATGCTTACGGGAACACTAAAAAAATGCACGTTTACTTTTAAAAAGTCTACGAATTTTTTTTAACGCGTGCAGCAGAAACTTTGCAGCACGAAGGTCTACAGCTCATCCACATTCCTGTGGTGCAATTTGGTTCTTTGGTCACAACAGCCTGCTTTTTGACTTCCAGTTGGCAAAGAATATCTATTGTCCTGCTTTGCCAAAACTGCTTCCGTTTCTTCGTCGCAAGCAGAGAGGAACTCATTTGTAGTATCACCACAGCGCGAATGCCGACTTGATTTGCGGACGCAATAAGTAATCACCGAAAAGAGATGTACACGACTGAAAAAACAAGACCTCCAAAGAAAAAACTGAAGCGTCACGGCTGTCATCGCCTCTTTAGAAGAAAAAAAAAAAAGTGCCGAAAAAAAATTCCTCTCGTTTCGTTTTCCGCTCTCCTGCTGTCTCAGGTTTTCCGCACCCATGTTTCCTGCTCCGCAACTCCCACTCTGCCTCGCTGACTTTGCCCTCCCGTGTTGCCCTTGCCTCTGCGCTCGCTTGTAAACCTGCAGTGTCGGCGTTTCAACAAAAAGAAAGAAAAGAAAGTCGCCCTTTTGTTTTTGTTTTTCCTCCACACTGTCGCGCGTCTTCCGAAAAGCAAGACATCCATTCGCTTTGTCGTCTGCTTGCGTACTGCTCCGGTGGTCACGACGGATTTCAGAACATAATTTCGTAGTACTGAAGTGTTATTAATATAACGTGGAACTAAATTAACGCTCGTTTATTTGAAGGGCCTAGTAGTGAAATAATTTTACATTGAAACTATTGGCAGTCGGTACGGGATTTTTAAAAGTTAGTTCATCTGAAAAGTTCATTATTGTGAAATTCGTTCTACCGAGATTTTACTGTAAACCTGCTTATAACGAAACTTAATTTAACGAATTCCTCAATATAACGAAGTTTTTCTATTCCCCACCACTGCTCCATAGAGGCACATGTATTTGCGACCCATATGTAACAAAGTAACAACCTTGTAGGAACTCCGTTGATGCGTTTTTCAGCAGACCGGGTAGGAAAAACATAACAGCGAGAAAACGCAAGAGTGAGGAAAGCTTTGAAAATGAATGAGAGTACAGGCGCTTTGACTACAAACAATTTATTTCGGCAAAGTGAGCCTAGGACCTAAACTATTTGAAGATATTTGACTTCCACTTCTTATGCTCGCTGGTAAGCACCACTTGTTTCTCGATGATCTGGAAAGCCGCATTGCTTTCAGCGTCGCATGGGTGTGCAACGTACCTGCGAAGGTGGTCCAGGGCCGCGACGGCTTCACCACTTCACCAAAGTTGAGATCGGCCGACTCCACTGCCAATTCTTCAGAATCGTGTGACTCGTTCTTATAGCCGTTATCAATATCCTCATCTTCAGTTGCAATCCAGTTTGCAACGATCTCTGCGATTGTCTGGCACTCTGACGTCGCGGCGGCAGCATCCGCAGCGATTGTCGTACGTCATAACCGTGGCACCCAGCGCATTCATTGCCTCATTGAGCTCTTGCTCACTAGAGCCTGCTTCTGATTATTGAGCTTCGATGACAGGCTTCGCTTTGCTGTTCATACGGAACCCACACCTCATGAAGCAGTCCTTTGTAGTTGACGCAGACCACTGCTTTGCGAGGTGTGGGTTCGCCTTTCTATATATTTTTTGCTATCCCGTTTAACTCTTTCGTTACGGGGTAAAACTGGCCGATTTACAGTGCTTTCAGGAAAACATTTTTTTTTTCTCTAAAACAACTAAGCGCATTTAACATTACAATACAGTCGAGCCCACATATAACGGCCCCACTTAAAACGAGTTTTCACTTTGTGGGAATCTGAGGCGCGCCCGCGACCATTTCGCGGGCATTCCGTCACACGGCCACACCCTTTTGCTTTTTCTGCTCTGGCAACGGCGCGTGGCGATAGATGGCGCCACGTGCGGGCGCGGCACGTGCTATGTGCACGCCGAGGGAGCTCTCTCTCCTCCGTGGTCGGCGCCGGGTAAGCACGTGTTTCATTTGTCTGCGTCCCCTTTGGGAATCGCCAGACTGTAGCCTGCCAGGGGTGGCCTTTGGCACCTCGGCAGGCGTGTTTACTTGAGTGCTAGCTTCGGTGCCGTACGCTAAGCCCACAGTGGTGCCTAGTGCTTGAAGTGGTCGTACCACACCGAGCTGCACTTGCCGTAGGCCTACGGGTACAAGGTTTGCCCTAACACTCGCGACCAGGCCCAGTGGCCATCGTGAGAGTGCGCAGCGTAGCCGCAAGGGACCTTTTCCCGACCGGCGTGTCAAAGCTTGACATTGCCTGCTGCGACGTGCTCGCGGTTGCCCCTTATCGTGAACGTCCGCGTGCGGGAGCCTTTGCTCTCCACGTTCCGAGAGCAGACGTTGTACTGTTGTTTGGGGTGCTGCCAAAGGCAATAAAGTGTTGTGTATTTTTGTAACACTGTCTGTTTTGCCGCGCCGCGCTAATTGCCTTATTAGGTGAGCGCGCACGGAGCGGTACGCTACACGCGAGTAGGTGGCGGAGTCGCTGCCCTGTGGCTCGCTAAACGTGAACCCGCGGTGATCATCCGCTACAGTGAGTAGCGGGGTCACCATACTGGCGCCCAACGCGGTATCAAAGGCTCATTAAGCCTTTGATTAGTCTTAGCCGAGTCAGCCCGCCTTTGCGAATCAGGCTCCCCGTAATTACCTGCGTTATGTCTGCTCCGCGTGAGTTTTGTTCGCTGACGCTTTTAGCAGATATCGCATTGCTCGAGAACAGGGCCAGTTCCCCCCTTGAGCATCACAATCGCGCACTCTCAATTGTCACAAGCCCCAGTCGGGATGACACGAGGCGCTACGTAACAGCTCCCACCGGAGAGGTAGGCTGTTATGAGTCTGGGGCCATAGTCCAACCCGAACAGTGCACACGGGCGAATTGGACTACTACTGCTCCCTTTGGAATGCATGGCAGGCAGTTCCATGTCACAGCGCTCCGAAACGGCTCTCAGTGGAGCTTCTGGAGTGCAGATCGGCATTGCGGCCTCAGCCGTTGCCAAATTTTGCCTGTTGGCTACTACGCAATCTAGCAGCCAGGCTCATTTCGAGCATGCGCCTGTACTGCTAGCCGCAAGTGGCCTAGCCATTTCACGTGAAGCTGCCCCAAGAGGCAGCTGTGAACAACAGGCGCTTCCCAATGTCGCGACGGCTGGTATCCATTTTGAAACCGCGCCGCTTATCGAGCTCGGAGACACTTCCCCATCGCTCGCCCGCGCCGCTAATGCACCGACAGCTTCCTTTGAAGCGGGCGCACAGATGCTGCTGCGAAATGTCGTCCAAATGATGCAGGCACTCACAGGGGTAGTCCCCTGTGAGTAACTCTACAAACAAACTCTATACACAGCATAGACTCGCTCATGCCAAAGGTAATCTCACAACCTTGGCAACACCTTGAGATCGAGACAAGCCAATTTAGTAGCCATTCTCGCTTGTGGCTGTGGGAGCGAAGTTAGAGTGTACTAGAAGGGAAAGTGTGCAGTGCGCGGCGCGTTCCGATGGAGGCGAGGGGGCCCTTGCAGCGATGAAGCAGGCTGAGTACAGCCTGGGGGCGCTAGAGGACGCTGCGAGCCAGAGGAGCGCGTGTGTCAACAGATGTTGCACTGTCAGTTTGGCTAAGGTGGCATATTCTAGGGAATAGTTTGGCTGTCAACGCGTGACCAGTTCTTCGTTGCGGGTATTTTTCGCATTGAATAACTCTGCTCCCCACCAGATTGCTCTGTACATGAGTGAACAAATTACGGGGGTGTTTGCGCTTGTCTACTGGAATGAGAGAAAATGGCTGGGAGACAGCTGGACAAGTGAGACGGCTTTTGCTTTGCGCCAAATTGTAACAGCGGCTGCCGCTCGTGTAAAGCGGTGCACTCCTTATTTAGGGTGCTGTTGAAGCTGACCGCCGGGAATCATGGTCGCGGAACATCAAGAGAGGTGGTCGAGTCCTCGACAAGAGCAGCGCTGTTTGTGAGCGACACATCGAAGCAAGGTTCATACAGCGAGCTTTCAAGACGACTATTGACGCTAAGGTTATTGAGATCTCCAGACACTTACTACTCTTATTAAATGATGCCATTCCTGCAATTTTCCCTGATGCTTCCAAGTACCTTTCAAAATCGCAGCCGAAAAAACGGAAGGATCGCAACCTTAATTAGCGCTCAGATTTTCCTCAAACCGCAGCGAAGACGTTAGAGAGAGCAACGTTGTCAGAAGTTGAGTTCAACGATGGTGATCAAGGCAGTTCAGTCGATAATATTCCTGAACAGGAATGCCAAAGAATGTTGAATGATGTTGGCCGAGACGGTGCCACTGATAAAGCTCCTGACGAAGAATTTCAAGGGCTGTCTTTTTCAAGGCTCACCATTCTAAATGAGTGCACGGTCGGAAATTTTCCTGCCATGTTTTGGGGGCTCATTGCTTTATGCTGAGTTGGAAGCCGATGCTTTTGAACATAACAAGGTAGCATTTAAAAATCTCATTCAGATTAAGAAGCAAGCTGCTGAAAGTGCTGCACCCACCGATGTTCTTCTAAGAGTAAAGAAGTGGCGCCAAGAGGAACTCGTAGCACGAAAGAGGCAGAGTTGCTGATAAACAATGTGAGCAAATTGACTTTGTGTCCTGGCGTCGGAATGGAGCCTTTAGCTTGTAAATGCCCATCGTTTAATGAGGTGTTTTCCTTGAAAAACTGCACGCTTGTGGTAAATGACCTCAGTGCTTGTGTTCACTGCAAATATCAGAGAAAGCTGATACTCAACTAGCTTTTCAAGTGACAATGTCAGAAGATGTTTACGAAACAAAGTCCTCGCAATATATGACGTAGCCTTCGGAGAACGAAAGCCAAGCTTAGCAGCGCAAAATTCAGCTTGAGCCGAATGAAAGCAAAATATGAGCAGTTATCTGAAGAAGCAGTAGCTGAGAGAAATAGAAGCCTTCGATTGATGCTTCTCGACCGTTTAGTATGCGAAGCAATATAAAAGATATAGAACACACGGGACCCAAGACAGACACTTGTATGCAAAAAAAAAAATAAATGGATATTTAGGCGTTACTAGGTAATACGGTGAAATTCACCCTGTGGGAATTGAGGCTGGCCCGCTGCCTTTGCGCGGGCTTTCCCGCCTTTTCTGCCATTCTCATGTCCCGACATGTCTGCCCTCCTTTGCTGTCAGCCGCGCTGGGAAGGGCGGAGTGACGTTTAACTCCCTCACCCGGTAGCGGATGTTGACTGTGGCGCCGCACGCGGGGACCCCCGTGAGGTTTTCGCGCGCTGCGTCGTGAGCGGTAAGTACAGTCCGGGACTTCAAACGGTGAGCCACGCATTCTTTTCCGTCCGTCGAGTCCCGTCGCTCGGGGCTCGTCGGCGCCCGATGCGAACGCTCACCTTTTGTTGCCCCGCTGCGTACTCACGGCCGAAGGGCAGTACGGTGTCCTAGTGCGTGGCCTAGCTACGCCGACCCGTCTCCCTTCGAAGCCAACGCGAGCGCCTTTGCCCTCGCTCGAGCAACCGGGCCCTTTGTCCCGGTGTCTCCGTGGATCACCTTTACCGCGGAGACGTGCTCGTGGCACCCTGTGTAGTACTTTGTGCCCGTGGCGTGGATAAGCCTACTTGCTTTCCCGCCGCGCCTTTTTTGCAACGGGCTGTACTGCGTTTGGTGTTGCCACAATAAAGTGTTGCGACTTGAGCAGTATCGTGTTTCCCGCCACGGCGACGGTTAACGCGTGCCCTGCGGCTCGCTAAGACCGGACCCACGCTGGTGGCCGTACTCCTTCGGGATACGTGTACACCACACTGGCGCCCAACGTGGGGCTGAGCGGGATGTGGGAATTGAGGCTGGCCCGCTGCCTTTGCGCGGGCTTTCCCGCCTTTTTGCCATTCTCATGTCCCGACATGTCTGCCCTCCTTTGCTGTCTGCCGCGCTGGGAAGGGCGGAGTGACGTTTAACTCCCTCACCCGGTAGCGGATGTTGACTGTGGCGCCGCGCGCGGGGACTCGCAAGAGGTTTTCGCGCGCTGCGTCGGGAGCGGTGAGTACAGTCCGGGACTTCAAACGGTGAGCCACGCATTCTTTTCCGTCCGTCGAGTCCCGTCGCTCGGGGCTCGTCGGCGCCCGATGCGAACGCTCACCTTTTGTTGCCCCGCTGCGTACTCACGGCCGAAGGGCAGTACGGTGTCCTAGTGCGTGGCCTAGCTACGCCGACCCGTCTCCCTTCGAAGCCAACGCGAGCGCCTTTGCCCTCGCTCGAGCAACCGGGCCCTTTGTCCCGGTGTCTCCGTGGATCACCTTTACCGCGGAGACGTGCTCGTGGCACCCTGTGTAGTACTTTGTGCCCGTGGCGTGGATAAGCCTACTTGCTTTCCCGCCGCGCCTTTTTTGCAACGGGCTGTACTGCGTTTGGTGTTGCCACAATAAAGTGTTGCGACTTGAGCAGTATCGTGTTTCCCGCCACGGCGACGGTTAACGCGTGCCCTGCGGCTCGCTAAGACCGGACCCACGCTGGTGGCCGTACTCCTTCGGGATACGTGTACACCACACTGGCGCCCAACGCGGTATCAAAAGCTCTAGCTTTTGATTGCTCTTAGCGAGTCAGTTCGCCTGCGCGATTCGGGCTCGTCGCAACATGGCTGCTTCGCGGGACTTTTGTCCGCTGTCCCTTTTAGCGGATGCCGCGTTGCACACGGAGGCCATTGCCTCTGTTGACGGGAACCCTTCTGCACCCGTCCGTGTCGGCACCTCCTATTGCGGTGACGACACGAAGCGCCTAGCCGCTCCCTTTGGAGATGGCGCGTCGCTTTGCACAAAGAGGCAACCGCCTCTATCGACGGGCGCCCTTCGGCGCTCGCCCGTGTCGTCACCCCCTTTTTGTGGTGAATACACTCCTACGTGGTAGCTGACGCGCTATCTCGTGCCCCCTGTTGTCTGCCGAGAACCTGGATTTCGGTGCGACGGCCGCTCGCGGTGCCTTAGCACATGCAAGCGTCGGGGGCGAAACAGCGGCGGAAAGGGGGAGTCCCCATGAGGACGACCTTGGCTGCTATCCAGGTAAGCGGCGCACTGCGTAGCGGCCGAGCGGGGGAACTTTCCGAAGGCCACCATGCCGAGAGCGAACCCGCGACGCCGTGCACGCGGCGGTTGCTGCGGTCCTGAGTGGGCGCGATACCAGACTCCCCCATTTTGGGAGAATGGGAATGGCTTTCAGCAGCGAAGAGCTACTGAAGGCTCAGCAAAGTGATCCGTTTCGAGTCTCGAAGGGACGGAGCGCCGTATACGCTGCTTGCTTTGCGGCGGGCGCCGTTAAACCGTCTTGAGAGGCGCGCCGTTACGCTGCTTGTTCTGCGGCGGGCGCGATTAGGGGGCTGATACAGCGTGTGTCGCTGAGTCCCCGGCGGATTCATTTTTGCTGGACCATGACGGGCTCCTGCTGAACTATATAGCCACTGACGACGAGTCCAGCGACCCGTTTAAGGTGGTTATGCCCAAAAGTCTGAGAGCCGCACTGTTGCGATCCTCTCACGACGAATCCATGGCCGGTCACCTGAGTGGCTCGAAAGTTTTTGCAAACTGAGCAATGTTGTGACCTGGCCCGGCACGAAGCGTGGCTTTTATCGCTATTTCGTGCCTGCCACGTCTGACAAACGGTTGAGCCAAGGGTTGGAAAGCCGCCCGGTCTTATGAACCGATTGTCAGTGAGCGTCCGTGGCGCGTACTAGCTAAAAGATCCCCTTTGGGAAAACTCAGCCGTGCCCACATCGCAGACCTGAAGCCCTTTGTCACGGTCTGACGAGCTCGCGCCAGTGCCCTGCGGCACTTCGCGCAAGCAACGGGCACACCCGGAGCGACGGACCGCATTCGGACCCCGCGCCGGTATAATCTGAGGAAGCGGTCACCTTTGTGATTTCGCGCCGGACGGCGGACTTCTCCGCAACCGAAGGCCCTCAGTTTACTGTCTAGCCTCAGTATAGGTTAGCTTCTTTACGGCCTTTTCTCGTAAAGGAGTTGACCCCGCCCTGTCTGCTGCCAGTGTTTCTTTTTTTTTTGAAGTGTTCATGTGTATTTTATGTTTCTTTTGTCTAATATTAAGTGTTATTTGTGTTTTATGTTTTCTTTTGCCAGATCTTGAGTGTGATTTCGCTCTGTTTTTACTTTTTTTTCCCGTGTTCGTTTCGTCTACCGCGAAGGGAGCTGTGTGTGACCTTCAGTGTCGGTGCTTGCCGGGAGAGAAACGAAGGGCGCTTTGCGCCTACGCTCGCGCAGCTGTCGGCGGTGTGTGTGTGCGTGGGTGCGTGACGCTTCGGTGCGAGCCCGCGAAGAGTGCGTCGGCTTCCCCCCCATCGATGTGGACACTGGAGGTGCTGGGGGGGCATTGACCCATCGAAATCAGACCGTGTGGCTGTGCTCTGCTCTCGGCCGCCGTCGAAGAAGCCCTGCTGCCGTTCCCACCATGGCTCCTGCGCGAGGCCAGCTGAAAGCAGCTATATGCCGCCGGCCAACGCCAGGGCGCCTCGCAGCCAGTTGTGGTTCGGCCTCCCTGACCACTGGAGAGGCCCGGCTTCGCGCAACGTCCCAGCTGCATCATCGAGCCAGATATGCGGGGCCTCCGAACAACCGAAGCGGCTTTCATCGGACTCGCGGCTTATCAAGAGCAGCAACAAGCCATCAGTGAGCCGCCCCCCGTATCTTTGACCTCGCACTCGGGCATCGCACCCAGCGGACACTCACGCCCTTTTCCGCCCCTCCGCGCAGTGGACGCTATCCCACTTCGGCACCAACACGAACACTAGTGCCACGTTGCTGTGCTCCCTTCTGCAGTATCTTTATAGTGTCGTGTGTTTATTTTGTTATTTATGTTTTTGTTTCTCCTTTGTAATCATATTTTTTTTTAAAGTAGCAGGGCTGGACTGAGGTTAGCTACCGCTCATAGCAGTGTCATTTTAACTGCATGGGTGACGTCCGGCTGCCTTTTGCAGACCGGTAAAGGACAAGTTTAGGAGAGGGGGATGTGGGAATTGAGGCTGGCCCGCTGCCTTTGCGCGGGCTTTCCCGCCTTTTTGCCATTCTCATGTCCCGACATGTCTGCCCTCCTTTGCTGTCTGCCGCGCTGGGAAGGGCGGAGTGACGTTTAACTCCCTCACCCGGTAGCGGATGTTGACTGTGGCGCCGCGCGCGGGGACTCGCAAGAGGTTTTCGCGCGCTGCGTCGGGAGCGGTGAGTACAGTCCGGGACTTCAAACGGTGAGCCACGCATTCTTTTCCGTCCGTCGAGTCCCGTCGCTCGGGGCTCGTCGGCGCCCGATGCGAACGCTCACCTTTTGTTGCCCCGCTGCGTACTCACGGCCGAAGGGCAGTACGGTGTCCTAGTGCATGGCCTAGCTACGCCGACCCGTCTCCCTTCGAAGCCAACGCGAGCGCCTTTGCCCTCGCTCGAGCAACCGGGCCCTTTGTCCCGGTGTCTCCGTGGATCACCTTTACCGCGGAGACGTGCTCGTGGCACCCTGTGTAGTACTTTGTGCCCGTGGCGTGGATAAGCCTACTTGCTTTCCCGCCGCGCCTTTTTTGCAACGGGCTGTACTGCGTTTGGTGTTGCCACAATAAAGTGTTGCGACTTGAGCAGTATCGTGTTTCCCGCCACGGCGACGGTTAACGCGTGCCCTGCGGCTCGCTAAGACCGGACCCACGCTGGTGGCCGTACTCCTTCGGGATACGTGTACACCACACTGGCGCCCAACGTGGGGCTGAGCGGGATGTGGGAATTGAGGCTGGCCCGTTGCCTTTGCGCGGGCTTTCCCGCCTTTTTGCCATTCTCATGTCCCGACATGTCTGCCCTCCTTTGCTGTCTGCCGCGCTGGGAAGGGCGGAGTGACGTTTAACTCCCTCACCCGGTAGCGAATGTTGACTGTGGCGCCGCGCGCGGGGACTCGCAAGAGGTTTTCGCGCGCTGCGTCGGGAGCGGTGAGTACAGTCCGGGACTTCAAACGGTGAGCCACGCATTCTTTTCCGTCCGTCGAGTCCCGTCGCTCGGGGCTCGTCGGCGCCCGATGCGAACGCTCACCTTTTGTTGCCCCGCTGCGTACTCACGGCCAAAGGGCAGTACGGTGTCCTAGTGCGTGGCCTAGCTACGCCGACCCGTCTCCCTTCGAAGCCAACGCGAGTGCCTTTTCCCTCGCTCGAGCAACCGGGCCCTTTGTCCCGGTGTCTCCGTGGATCACCTTTATCGCGGAGACGTGCTCGTGGCACCCTGTGTAGTACTTTGTGCCCGTGGCGTGGATAAGCCTACTTGCTTTCCCGCCGCGCCTTTTTTGCAACGGGCTGTACTGCGTTTGGTGTTGCCACAATAAAGTGTTGCGACTTGAGCAGTATCGTGTTTCCCGCCACGGCGACGGTTAACGCGTGCCCTGCGGCTCGCTAAGACCGGACCCACGCTGGTGGCCGTACTCCTTCGGGATACGTGTACACCACAACTCATAGCATAAAACTGCTATTTATACATACTACCACTATACGTACATACATATCTACAATATAAATTTTAGTAACTTCAAAAAGAAACAAGTTCGGCTGGTGTGAACGACCTCCTCGAATCGTAGTAGAGTGTTTTTGTGTATGCTCAATATAGCGAGAGGACGGCTAGTGGCTATGCGGAAGGGCTGAATTTCACCATTAAGTGGCATTTATCGCATAAAAAGCCTCGACGACAACTCGGAACAATACACAAATCGGCCACGCAGCCCGCTCATAGAGCCATCACGGCAGCGAGCGTAGCGCTCCTTTAGCCAGCAGCGCCCTCTAGTGGCGCGTTGAGCGGTCATCGCTAGAAGGACCCTCTTTTCGGTGCTGCACGGCACACTTCCCTTCTAGTACACTGTAGCGAAGTCGACGAGTCAATTGTGAGTTAGGCCTATTTGTGCGGCGAGGTGCAGTGGACCACGGTGTTGCTTCAGCCTGATGGAAAAGAAGCGGCCGCACCATATACTCTCACTCGAAAAAAAACTGCAAATTCTTCCGGAGCTCGATCGAAGCGGCCTGCCCAAGATGGAGGTGGCAAAAAAATACATTCCGAAATTGACGCTGTCGTGGATCTGGCACTGTTAAGAACAGGACCTTTACATCTAAATGGATGCGGATGCGGATGATGCCTGTGATGTGTGGTGCACGTTCAAAGTGCGCGCCTTCGAAAAGTGCGCGTCACGGAAAAAAAAAAACAAAAGGAGAAATACCAGAGTGCACGTGCGGTGCTGCTTAAACAAGAATGACGACGTTAAAGAGCGTCAAGCACGAGGATGCGTGGCAGGACGTGAAGTAAACAAAAGGTAAAACATCCAATGGGCAGCGAACACGGAGATTTCAAGGCCCAATGGCTTGACACCACGAAACAGTAGTATCTCCAATGAGAACGAGACAAGTGGGCCAGAGCTGAAGCAGGAGCCTGGGGAGACCAGAGCAAGGGGAATTCGAGGCAGGCAGTGCAAGCGGAAGGTCGTCACCGGACCGGGCGCTGAAGATGGGCCGTTGGGTTCCGGACCCGAGCCTACAGGACTTCCAC
Organism: Rhipicephalus microplus; assembly: GCF_043290135.1. Lineage (NCBI taxonomy): Eukaryota > Metazoa > Arthropoda > Arachnida > Ixodida > Ixodidae > Rhipicephalus > Rhipicephalus microplus. The sequence goes on along the minus strand of NC_134704.1, from coordinate 7,605,385 downwards.
CGGCCGGGGCCTCCTGCTGTCGGGTTCCCGCTCCAAAGGACCGTGGCCATCCGGTCCTGAACTCCTTTCCAGGGCCTGCGGACTTTGGTTCCGGCAGGCGAGCTACAGCCGTCGGGCTCCGGGCCCGAGCTGTGCGCCCAGCTGCTTGACTAGGTCGACCCTAGTTCCCGGACGCGTCGCCACCAGCCTGCGTTCTCCCGTCTCCGACGTGTCCACGCTCCTCAAGCCGAAACCATCACGATTTGGTAGGGCTTTTCGACGTGTCGCCAGCAGCCAGCGTTCCCTCGTCCTCGTCCAGCCCACGCATTGACGCAGGAGTCACGGCGTTCCGGTTTCTCATCACCGCCGAAAACCAACTTGTGGGTGAGACTGCACCGATACTCTTGCGCTACTCCCATCACTCAGCCCCTTTCGAACGTTAGGTTTAGTTACTGACTTTGAACGTTCTTGTTGGGTGTTTACAGATGTGTTTCGTCATGTCCAGTCAACTGTTTATTAAGTGTTTTGTTTTGTGAGGAATCTTTGCCTTTTTTCTTTTCAATTAAACTTTTTGTGTGTTTCTTGGAAACCGAACGGCTTTGTCCTTATTAACAAAACTCTCTGAGGCTCAGCCCGGGAGAAAAACAAATCAGCAACAAGAACCCGCATCACAAATTGGCGTCCGCGACAGGACAAAGTCGTTTGTTTTTCCAGTAGATTTTTTTGACGCGGTTAACACGATGACGAACACGTGGGAGTTAATTGAGTTGGCGGATAAAATGGGACTGACGGGAGCGGAGTTTAGAGTATGGTACGAGGAGCGGATGGAGAGGGAGCGTGAGCAACGGGCTGCAGAACGAAAGGCGGCGAAGGAAAAGCTTGAATTGGTGCTTAGAGCTAAGAAGGAGGAGCTAGAGCGCGTAACGCGTGAAAATAAAGTGTTGCTAGAGCGTCAGACACGCATACTGAAGCAGCAGCTCCAATTAGAGAGGGTGGACTTCGAGCGGCGACTCGAGCTTGCGATGGCGAAAAGGGGGCAGCTGGCGATGCAGAAGGTCGAGCAAGCGGTGAATGTTTGCTCCGATAGCAGCGTTTGCTGGAGGGAAGTCGATTCCTGCAAGGTTGGCCTCGAACCTCGCGACAGCCTTACTTCGGAGCGAGAAGCTCAGATAGAGGAAGGCAGAGAGGTGGACAGCCAAGAAGGCAGGAGTCATGAGGAGTTTGTTGAAGCGACGGAAAGCTTCTCTGGCTGGGAACATATTACTTCCGTTAGCTGCTTGGGGACCTCTGAGAGGCCAAGCACCTATGAAGAAGAGCGCCTGGATATGGGCGACCTAGAAGCTGTGGAAAATGTTGTGGAGCAAAGCTTCGATAGCAGGGAACAAAGAAGTTCCATTCAGAATGAGGTGTGTATCAGAACGTCTCAAAGGCCGAGCACATTTCGGGAAGAGGTAGGGCTACCTCTCAATAGCTCCATGGAAGGAGCGCTAGAACGTCATTGGGAAGATGGCAGCGAATGCCATGAAGGCTCTGATATAGTGGCCACTGATTGTTTTGTACCGACAGAGGTAGCAGCAGGCACCACGTCAATGGTCCTAGACCATACGTATATCTCACTCAGAGAGAGAGGGGATTCTAGTTCACAGGATAGCGTAACTGCTATTTGTCCGAGAAAACACGATGGGAGGGCTGAAGCACTCTTCAAAATAAACAGTATCGAATCGGAGGTGGGCTCGATAGTAGGTATGGAGAATGCCAGACAGGGTCTTGAACCTGAGAACGTGATTGGTTTTGAACCTATAATTAAGTCCACTCAAGATGAGCTGTATAATGACCGAGCACAACGGCATCCCTTCTCAAGAATCCAGGAACCTCACACGCTTGTCGGAGCGTTTGGGCTTGCTGAGGGCACCCCGAGCTTGTGTTCATTAGATGGTGAATTAAAAGAAAGCATTTGTGTGAGAGATTGTGGCATTTGGACATTCGTGTCTCAGTGCGTTTCGTGTCGACGCCGACGGCTCGAGACCGCGCCCTGTTCCTCTGTGACCGGTAAGCGTTCATGTGGCCGGCGGGGGCGCAGACACGCGTTTCAGCGAAAGTGCATAAAAGCATGTTTGCCACAGTTACTTTCGAAACGTGCGAGAAGGGCAGTGCGTCTGGTTTGGGACGCGATAACCTGAGTGTAGGGTTAGAAAACCGGTAGCTCTTTCTGGACTTCGACTTTTAGATGCGGACGCAAGTAGCTTTGTCCATAGTCGATTTTGTAGTAAAAAGGTTTATTCCGGGTTTCAGAACTTTTAAATGCAATTGGGTGAATCTAAAGTTTAAGTGTGGACATTTGGACGATGTAGCGAACTGTAGCCCGGTGATGTGTTGAACTGCGTGGTGCAAATATGTGGTTTAATTGTGACGTAGTGCAGAACGCGCACTCATCGGCAGTTTTTTTTTCTAAAAAAAAAACTTGAATAAAAGGGGGGCGTATGTGATGTGTGGTGCACGTTCAAAGTGCGCGCCTTCGAAAAGTGCGCGTCACGGAAAAAAAAAAACAAAAGGAGAAATACCAGAGTGCACGTGCGGTGCTGCTTAAACAAGAATGACGACGTTAAAGAGCGTCAAGCACGAGGATGCGTGGCAGGACGTGAAGTAAACAAAAGGTAAAACATCCAATGGGCAGCGAACACGGAGATTTCAAGGCCCAATGGCTTGACACCACGAAACAGTAGTATCTCCAATGAGAACGAGACAAGTGGGCCAGAGCTGAAGCAGGAGCCTGGGGAGACCAGAGCAAGGGGAATTCGAGGCAGGCAGTGCAAGCGGAAGGTCGTCACCGGACCGGGCGCTGAAGATGGGCCGTTGGGTTCCGGACCCGAGCCTACAGGACTTCCACCGGCCGGGGCCTCCTGCTGTCGGGTTCCCGCTCCAAAGGACCGTGGCCATCCGGTCCTGAACTCCTTTCCAGGGCCTGCGGACTTTGGTTCCGGCAGGCGAGCTACAGCCGTCGGGCTCCGGGCCCGAGCTGTGCGCCCAGCTGCTTGACTAGGTCGACCCTAGTTCCCGGACGCGTCGCCACCAGCCTGCGTTCTCCCGTCTCCGACGTGTCCACGCTCCTCAAGCCGAAACCATCACGATTTGGTAGGGCTTTTCGACGTGTCGCCAGCAGCCAGCGTTCCCTCGTCCTCGTCCAGCCCACGCATTGACGCAGGAGTCACGGCGTTCCGGTTTCTCATCACCGCCGAAAACCAACTTGTGGGTGAGACTGCACCGATACTCTTGCGCTACTCCCATCACTCAGCCCCTTTCGAACGTTAGGTTTAGTTACTGACTTTGAACGTTCTTGTTGGGTGTTTACAGATGTGTTTCGTCATGTCCAGTCAACTGTTTATTAAGTGTTTTGTTTTGTGAGGAATCTTTGCCTTTTTTCTTTTCAATTAAACTTTTTGTGTGTTTCTTGGAAACCGAACGGCTTTGTCCTTATTAACAAAACTCTCTGAGGCTCAGCCCGGGAGAAAAACAAATCAGCAACAAGAACCCGCATCACAATGCCTTATGAACAACTAGAAAAGTTCTTTTTCTGTGGTTCAAGCGTGCACAGAGTTCCAATTTGCCCATAAGTGAACCAATTTTCGAGCAGAAAGCTCGAGAGATCGCCATGCAAATGGGTGTTAAGAACTTTGTCTTAAGAACTTTGTCTTAAGAGACGGATGGCTCAGCTGCTTGAAAACACACCATGGCCTAGTCTTCAAAGCAAACTCAGGTGAGAGTGGTGCAGTCAACAGGGAAATTTGCACCGACTGGCAATAGGGGCGGTTTAAGGAAGTTTTGATGAGCTTTGAGCCACGAGACGTCTTCGCCGTCGACGAGATGGGTCTTTTTTATAAGACGCTTCCATCAAGGACTCTCACCTTCAAAGGCGAAGCCTGTAGTGGAGGAAAATGCAGTAAAGATCGCATCACTGTGCTGGTGGGTGCAAACATAGAAGAAGATGAGAAATTGAAGCTGTTGGTAACAGGAAAATCAAGGCACCCACGTTGTTTCAAAAACGTTCGACACCTTCCCGTTGCATACCATGGGAACAGAAAGGCGTGAATGTCTATGGCCGTTTTCGAAAACTGGCTTCAGGAAGAAGACGCAAGATTTACAAGGCAAGGTAGGAAGGTTGTCTTCGTCGTGGATAATTGCCCAGCCCTTGGTCAGGTTCAAGTACTCCAAGCCATCACTCTAGAGTTCTTGCCAGATAATGCAATGGCAGTGATCTAGCCAATGGATCAAGGGGTTATTCAGAACATTAACGTTCATTACCGCAGACAATTGCTCCATCAAATGCTGCGTAGAGCAGGCAGCGGGAAATGCTACAGCATAGATGTATTGGCAGCCATCGACATTTTGGCTTGTGCCTGGGAGCAAGTGAAGGCAACAATACACAGATGCTTTCGCCATGCTGGCTTTCAAGAGCAAGAAAGCAGTACCTGATGTAGAAGAAAGCCCTGCTGATGCCGACATTGAGACAGTATTCAGTCAGGTCATACCCTCTGCCCCTTTTGCGCTGCAGGACTACAAATCAATTGATGAAAATGTTCGTACCTGTCGTGAAGAGACTGTCGAGGAAATCATTGCCAAAGGATCATTGCACGATGAGGATCAACCCTTCAGTGATGAATGTGATGACAATACTGAAGACTTGCATTTATTCGCAACTTGCAGGACATCCGTCATTGATTGAAGTAATCGGTGATGTGCGTCTGCACACCTTTGCCTTGCAGCGAGTCAATCAATTTCGCACGCAGCTTGCAGAGCATGTCTACTTCGGCTTCAGCATTCTCCTGGCAAGAGAAGTTGCATGCGGCAATGTTTAGCGCCGACACTCTCGAACGACGACAATAACTGCATCTCCCCTACTACCCCCTGTGCCAAAGCCGCAGCGACGCCAACACGTGTCGAGAAAGGAGGAGCGTCTCCACGTGGAGAGAAGCAGATCGGCATTAGAGAGAAAACCAACACTCCACGGCAGCTTTTTTCTTTTTTGCTCTCTTTGCATTTGCACGCATTGTTGAAAGGAGAAGGGTTACGTTGCAGGGACGGGAAAGGAGAAGCATGGCATCGGCGCGTGAGAGAGAGCCACTCTCCCCGACAGCTTTTTTTTTTCCTCTCTCTCTCTCTCGGCACCCGGCATTGGAAGTAGAAGGGTGTTTACGTAGCAGGGGTGAAAAAGGGAGAAGCGTGGCACAGGCACGTCGCTGATCGGCATTTGAGAGAGAACAAACATTTCACCACAGTCTTTTATTTCCTTTTCTTTTCTTTCGCACGCAGCGTTGAGATGTCGGAGGTACCGTCACGGCATTGGGTGGGGTGCTGAGAGCATTTTCGGAACGTAGTATGTTCGAATTAACCATCGCAAGGGCTTGTGCGTTCGAATTACCGGGCGTTTTCGCCCATTGGAATACACATAGCTTTGATTAGACCTCATCGTAAGTTCGAATTAATTGAAAGTTCGAATTAAGCGTGTTTATGAAATAATGAGATTCCACTGTAGCGATTTTGTGTTCTGAAAGCCAGTCGCTACATGGTTCAAGACTAACTCGTTATAGCCTAAGATGTCGCTTCGGTTGTCAACACAATATATTCTACACATACAAATCGGTTTGATGGGCATTTTTAACTGGATGTTTGTCTTGTTGCTCGTCCGTGATCCCAATTTTTGAGTCTGAAATGTAAAAAAGTGGGTATAAAGAGGCCCCTGTGAATAGCTGCCAGACTGGGTTGCCAACAGCCTGTTTTCGATGTATGGGGAGCTAAGTCAAGCTTTTGAAAAATATCCCGGCTAGTACCAGGGGCGGGCTCCGCCCATCATGAAGCGATCCAGAAGGGGGCTCAAGCCCCCCCTCCCCCCCCCCCCCCCTTTCAGTCTCTTCCTAAGATAGGAGGGTTTTGTGTGGTCCCCTTAAAGTCGTATAATCGAGACCCCACTGCACAAAACATAGCTGCACAGAATTACACAAATGACATGTGGATAAATAGCAGAAAGCACAAGACTTGGAACAGTGGAAAACAATTTTGTGATGGGTAATCATTTATTTTATCGTATTAAATTTCATTGTTTTGAACATGGCTGTGCAGTGGTCTTAAAAAAGACAAACCACGAAAGGCAGGGTGTACAAGAATGAGAATACTGTCTCATTGGGCAAGTGAAGATCGCTTTCTGTGGAGGGCTGCTGGCAGCTTGTTTGGTCGTGGCCCAACGTGTGGAACCATGTATGCACTTGTGGGCTGAGCCACTTTATCTCGTGATGTGCAGAGAGCCGAGTCGAAAAAATTTAATTAAAGAGGAATTTAGGACCTCCCTGGCCCCCTGGGTCCCTGTGCGGCCCCTGCAGAGAGCATGTTGTAGGAACTGCTTAAGGAACAGCCCTGTTACCATTGAAGTCAAATTGATGGAATCCACTAGTACTTCATGTAATTCTTGCGATGTCAGTGATGCCTTTACATTTCCAGGAGAACATGAAGAATGACAAGTTTGACGAAGTCCTGCTTGCTATTGCGCAGTCCATGGCAGAATCGTCAAGGAAAGCACCTCCTGAAACCAAAGGTAACTGTGCTTTTTGTGGCTTAGCGGTGTAGTGCAACCCATCAGCATGTATTCGATATATCCAGCCGTGCAGTATGTAGTTCCTTGAACCAACTACTCGCTTGCATTCTGACATGGCCAATAGTTTTCATACTGACTGCATTTTTGTCTATGTTGATAAGGCTGTCAACTGCATTGCCTGTTGCCAATTGTTTTCGAAGCTAAAGGCTTTTGTATTAGAGAGTGCGATGCTTCTAAATTTGCTTGTAGGACACGATTGGCCAAATAAAGTAGCTGCACGTGTCTATAGTTCCAGTGACAGCAGCGAATGTTTATTGACAGGACAACGCACCTTCAAGATAGAAAAAGTTTTATATTTCGCTGATGCAATAAAGAGATTTCTTTCTGGAACCGAACATTGTGACTCGTTTTAGATGACAGGTGAACATATTTTGTGCTAGAGGTTGCGGAGTAGCCGTGCTCTGACGGCACACAACGCTCATGTTTGTACTAGTTGTACTTTTATTTTATAGGGTATCGCGAGGCTGCCAATAGAGGTTGCACGGCATTATTAGCTCTAAAGTATCTCTTGAGAGATACAGTTAGTGAAGCATTGTTTAAAAATAAGAATTGCATATTGAAATTACCTCAAAATGGAGAGGGTGCTCTTTCTTTGTTGTCATAATTCGCGCTTTTGGTTTTGCTGACGCAAAGTAATTAGGTGATACTTCTGTGTTCCGCTTTTGCTAGATACAGGCACTATGTGTGATTTTTCAAGCAAAAGCTTTTGATTATACGCATGCAGATTTCAAAACACTGCTGAGTTGTAATATAGGCATCTCTTTTTTTTTTCTATTTTTTTTATCCGTTCCAATATACTGTCGCAATGAACACGAGGTTCAAGTTTACATTTTGGTTAGCCACTCAATTTCTTCTGTGTAAACACCAGCACAAATAAAAATCAACCTGTAGCTTCCAAATTCCGGCTATTCAGCTTACACTGATCACTTATACAAAACACTGCATTACTTTTTTTTTACCCTTTCTAGAATTTTTTTTATACACCTAAATATCTTTCATTCCAGCTCTAGCTTTTTTTGTACAAAATGTTTCTGCCTAACCAGAAGCAAATTTCTGTGCCACTAACCTGGCATTGGATAACATTTTCAATTTTGCACCACGCTATGCCTTGCAGGCAAGTATGTGCAAAATTCATAGCACATTAAATTTTTTTGCTGCATTTACTGACAGTTATCAAGAATCCCAAACTGTCGAGAGCACAGGCACATAAAGTTTATATAAATGTGCGTTTGATAAATTGTGGATGAAAAGTTAGGAGATGGAGTGAACACAGGGTTCGTACAGGTTCTTGAAATCCCTTGAATTTGAAAAATACATATTCGAAGACCTTGAAAGTCCTGGAATTTCTTGGCATCCTTGAAAATACTTGAATTTCCTGAGCAGTACACTCTCACGTTGACATCGCAATCTCATAAATGTGGTACATCGGTGTGTAAACCTGTCGAACTCATTTCTGAAGCATGAATGCAGCGTGGGTGCACATGTTCTCATTTTGCAAAGGTGCATGTGAAAAAAAAGTTGAGCTTCTGGTGAGGGTGAAGCAGTGAATGTGATAGCAAGAAATTTGAATGTCACACGAAGAAGGGCAAGCAATCCCATACGTGCAACGCACCGCTCAAGCATGAAGGATGCACGAAGAAAAAAAAGCTCACAGGATGAGTGCTAGTGAACGACTGCCACAGCTCGACACTGGAAGCGTGCGGCTGAAACAAACCAAGAAGGGTGCTAGAAAAGAACACACATGGATCCACAGGATGAGTGTAAATTAACCACTGTCACAGTTGTTACTTCTTGTTTGTTGAGCAACGTGCTGCGAGTATCAGCTGTGCACAAGCTGACACTCTTGATGGGGTGGGGCCATCAAATTTCAAGGCTATAGCAAGCACTGTGTGGGTTTAAGAACAAATCTTAAGTCACTTCTCAAGTGTACCTAAATGCTCGTTCTCCTAATCGAGGCCTATCGCGAGTGCGTCCAACACTGACGTAGCTCTATAGGAAGAGCAACGAAAGTTGTGTGACGTCACACCAGATCTGTAGTCAGGGAAGTGACCTCCGGACTTCCGCCCCGTACTTACCGGCAAAGCATTGCGGCTGCTGCAGATAGCGGCGAGTTTGTTGTCCAGGTGCTTGTGTGCCACATGTGTGCGAGAGCTGACCATACTCAGCATCACGCGTGCAAAGCTTTGTGATCACGTGACTAAGCCAGCTACACTTCTACGTGTCCAACTCGGTCCCCACAAATAGGAACTCAAAATTGTCCATATCAAAAAGGCGACAAATTATATAGTGAGAATCTTGATGCGTGTATCGTGGCTATTGGAGCTATAATTAGAGCTTGAAGCGAAGAGCGCGCAAGCCACAAATATTGTGGCGCAACCCCTTGAAGGCCTGACTAAACATCTGCTTTGAAGCCCATCAGCGCGCCACTTTCCGACATGGCATCGTGCCCTCTTCCTATGGAGAGTGTGCGAGAAGTTATTAAGACTATGCTGTTATTTTATACTTGTGATATCCATATATTTATTGTAAGTGCTAGAATTGGTCATTTTTGAAAATTTTAAAGTGAGAAATTTCAATTTAGCATGCCGCTTTGAGTCCTTGAAAACCCTGCAATAGGTCCTGGAAAGTCCTTGAATATCCTTGAAATTTTGATTTGGAAACCCGTATGAACCCTGGAACAAAATGCATAAAGGTCTTGAAAATTCTCTAAAACCCTTGAATTTAGGAAATGTGTATTCAAGGCCCTTGAAAGTCCTAAATTTTTTTTGGCCCTTAAAAATCTTTAAATTTTCTGAGCAGTGCACTCATATAGACATTGCAACCTGCTAAACATGGTGGTAGATCGGCATGTCTACCTGTAAAACTCCCCATTTCAAAAGCAGTAACGCGGTGCGGGTGCACATTGTTCTGTTTTGCAAATTTGCGCGAAAAAAAAAAAAGGGGGACTTTCGTCGCAAGAGTGAAGCAGTGAATGCGATAGCAAGAATGTTACACGAAGAACGGCAAGCACTTCGCTACAACAAGTGTGCCCCTTAAAGAGACCAACAAACATTTTTTATGGCTCCTATTTTTTTCGCATGAAGGAAATCTTACCTGTCAGTGAGCCTGATCCCGGAATGGTAAAGCGAGAAACTCCGCGAAACATTTGTAATCTGAGTTTTTCTATCAACAGTGAATATGAAGTCATATATGTTGCAAACAGTGAGCGTGCAGTGGCAGGGTGTTTACAGGTCCTTAAGAACCATTGAATTTGAAAAATGCATCTTCAAGGCCCTTGAAAGTCCTGGAATTTTTTCCCATCCTTAAAAATCCTTGAATTTTCTGAGCACTACCAATTGACATTGCGGCCTCCTATATCGTAGATCGGCATATCTGCTAAGTCTCCCAGATTTCGACCAGTTCTTACGTTTGTACGGTTGTCAGGAAAATCTTCCAAAAATTGAAATTTCTGTGCGTGATATGACCATGTTGACAAAAATGCAGCCCAAATCGATCCAGGCTTTTTGAGAACCCATCGCATTGTATTGTGAACGAATTTAGAAGGCGTTCATCTAAACATACAGTAGAATCTCACTGATGCGAAACCGGCATATATACGAATTCGTGAATATCCCCAGCCAAGTTCCACTTTGCCCATTGGGTCAAAATTCAGATTGTCAAGCTCTTTTCCTCATCGCAGGGTTCGTATGAACTTTAGTGTCGAAATTGTGGGGCAAAAGATGGGAGCAGGCAGCGTGCTCGAAGCTTCGGAAGGACACATGTAGCCAGCACGTGCACTGTCAGAACTGCAATTATCGTTTGCCACAACAGCTGTGGTCGAAACCGTGGTCGTTCTTGGCATGACCGTGTGTGGCGACGACATTACAGAACTCTGAAAGTGCACGCGTCTTCAATGCTAAAAAAGTTGAAGCAACGTTGTGTTCCACAAACGCGGCAGACAAAATCGCGGCAGATGTGATCATAGCAAAATACTACATAGTTTTGGAGGTACGTGCACAGCCAGTGCACATGGATTGAAAAGGAAACTACCGGTTTACACAGTGGCCGCATGCGAAACTGTGGTTGCAGACGCGGCTATGTGTACAGGCGATAAAGATGTAAAAAAATGCTAAAAGTGTTTTGGCGTTCTTTTCCAAAGAGTATGTAACATTGTTCCTGTCGATCTTTGTACTTTGGCTATACTTAGACAGGTTTTCAGCTGGCCTTAAAGGGGCCCTGCTGCACTTCTTGAGCATGGTCAGAAAGCGCTGCCAATTGGTAGTAGAGGCTCCCGACAACACGCGAGCCAAATAATATAGCGCAGCACGCAGCCTGGAATTCACAATAAATTGTCAAAGCCAACTAAAAATTGCTTTCTTTTCTCTCGACAAATCATGGAATAAGCCTAAAAAATTATTCGTAAGAAGCCTATCCATCAGCCATTGGCTGATTCGAACATGGCGCGCTCGATCGTTACAGAGCTCACCGCGGGAAGCCGTCACTTGTCCACGCGTGTGCGCACGATCGCATTAAAAAAGCCACGTATTTAAAGAAAAAAAAAGAGACAAAAAAGTGCTCGAGGTCACAAGGCGCGCGTGACGTTTTTTGTTTGCCCCTCCCATCCCTCTCTGCTTAGCTTCCAGCGCTTTCGTCGGGACGAGAGAAGAGAGAATGCGATTGCAGCGTGTGATATATTTTTGTTACTCCACTCATACTGGGTGGATTCTTAAAATCTTGCGGTGCTGAATTTGTGAGGCAATAATCCCTTCCAGTGAATTAAATTTCATGGTTACCCAAAAAAGTGTTTCAGGGCCCTTTTAAGCGAAGCTTCGACCTGTGCTTTCCCGGCAACCGGCTGCGTCCTGTATGTTCGTGCGTGTCCCAGGAAGACATACGAGAGTTCTTTTGACAGAAATAGATTTTGCTAGTTGTTTTGGTGTTGGAAATTTTGACAGATACAAGCTTGCTCCATTTTGAGATGCACTTTTTACTGTAGTTGGAAAGCCCTACCCTTGGGTGTTCAGCCACTCAAGTCTGTATAAGGCCGTGCAAAGGGAATGCTTACTGACTTTGAGTTGCGGAAATCTGCCTCAGCACGTTCGTTGGTTCGTTTGCTAGGACATAAATTCCGTACCCGCGATGGGCGGTGCCAGTGCTTCATGCGAGTCGCGCCACGGGCGGCAATCGCAAGTCGATGTATTATCGGGAGTTCTACATCGACGGTGATGGCCTACGATATTAAAAAATTAGAACTGGTCAACTTGTGCCATATTAATAACACGTGGTTGCTCGCGTGGAGAGGCGTTATGAGTCCCATTCACTTATCACTTAGTGCCATACGCATGTGCTTTACAAGATAGTTGGTGCGGCGAGGTTTATTGGCTTCTGTGCTGCATTCTTGAGAGGGGTCTCGCACGAGGTGGCCGCGAACGGCGGTGCAGCGCACTTTTGTTTGTTAAATGCTCTTGATGCTGTCATGTCAAGCTTTTATTGCGATAGCAATTATAAGGAGTCTTGGCTGTTTTTGCCGTCGCCCCCGCCGTCATTCACCGTATATAAGAAAACTCAGAAAGAAAGAAAAAAAGCCGCCTGTGCGCAGCACACAGCTTGTCACGATGCTCATCTCCCATGCGTACTTTGCTCCACGAATAGGGTGGGGGGTTAGATGCTTGTGCGAGCACGCTTATCCTTCGGTGGGGAGAATGGTGTGCCTTCGGCCTTCACCGGAACAGTTGCCTTATTTGGGCTCACAAAGGTCACTTTGCTCCTCTGCACAGGCCCCATTTGCGAAATGAGCGCGCTTTTCATGCACAGTGAAGTATAATAACTGGGACATTTGTTAGTTTGCACTCATCTGTACTTGTGATTACGTTTCGTGTCTCGTTTTTGTTTAAACAGTGCGTTAAGTGTCAAGCGGTAAACGTTGTTAGTTCACTCTCGTTTTGTGTATGTTGTTTTTGTGCGTCATTTGAACATGAGCAGCATGCTGCTCATTTCGATCTGCTTTCCGTTCTCGGCATTGCATTCCAAGTTGTTGCTATCGCGTTCATTGCTTCACACTTGCTGCGAAACTGTGACTTTTTTTTTTTTTGAGTGAAGGACCTCTGTTACGTAACGAAGATTCTTGTGCAATCACAATTTTTGAATTTCTTTTTCAGTATGATGGGTTCTTTTTCTTAAATGTTTCCAGGGAACCTAGTTTTCGACAAAACCTTTTTTTATATATTATTTCACATGTTTGTTATGAGAGCTAGATAGCTCATGTGGTATGTAAAAAAGTAGTGCAGCTCATACCTGGTGATAATCTGTTTAAAAACTTCTTTCAAAATCCGTTTCATTGTTATATGTATTATAAGCCAATTAATACATGCACTGGTGCCCGCACTTTGCTAAAAATTTGTATTTTTAAGCTCCCATGACAACATATTAAATGCCGCTCACTGCTCTGAAGCAAGGTTCTGCTGCTCCAAAATTGAAATTTTGCTGCTTCAAAAACTGCTCCCAATATTTAGTCTCAGCCGTCTCACCCCTCAGTAAGCACTATTGCCAATTTTCCACGTTTTATGTAGCAGTCTCTCTCAAAAAAAAGTGACGAGCAGTTGTATGACGTGCATTATTCACAGCTGAGAAACCCCCGCCTGGACCTCGTGCTGACGTGCTATGCAGTGAAAGCGAGGCAAAGGCAGGCTTCCTTTATATTGTGGCTGTTCCCATTGAAAGTTCCCCCCCCCTCTCCCCCATTTCAAACAAAAATTACTTTTCTGAAACTTTCTTCATGTCTTACTAACGAAGCACACTGTGCGATGTCAGGGCATGTTACAGAACACTACATGGTCGAAATTTCCTGAGCCCTCAACGGCATCTCTCATAATCATATCTTGCTTTTGGGTACGAAAACCCCACATATATTATATAATCATATATAAGCTGTATTTTTACTTGGACATCTACATTGCGAAAGTCAAGTCGTAATATGAGTCAAAATGCTATTTATCCCAACTTTCTCATAATTTTCTGGCAATATTCATGCTTCATTCGCTCCCAAAGTATTTTAATAATTTAATAAAGAAACCTATAAACCAGGAGATGTGATTCCATTACTCACGAAATAATTTTGGCTTTTTATAAAGTATGTTAAACATGCAGCGTATTGCAATTGGAAGGCAAAAAACGAAGTTAGAAAAAAAAATATAAACAATCATAGTCGTGAAAGAGTTGTTCACAGGCAAAAATGGTTCACACTGCCTTCACATTAGGAAAAAAAAATTATTTCATAGCAATCGCTCAATCCAGAGATATTATATAAATTATTTAGCGTAGCTCAGTTTCATTTGGGTGCCCAAAGTTTGAAGCACCCTTCAGGCAATGCAAAGATTTTTTGTGAAATATAACTCCTCGATCACTACTTCTCGCATTCACTTATACCTGCACAATTTTTTTAGCATGATTGGAGATGGTCGAAAATTGACCGGGTACTCTTGGCATGGTTTGGCCCAGTAACATTTATTCATTTTATAACAGAACTGAAAAATCGACAGTGCCACAGTATCGACTGTACAGGAGAAATATTTGGTTCAGGCAAGGATGAAAACTCAAAAGGTTGTGTAACTAGTAAAATTATTAATTGAAAGACAAATCGTAACTCAATTTTCTTACTCGTTAGCAAACAATGTGATCACATCCTTATTCAAATAAATGTGAATGTCGGCCAAACACGTCAAAGGAATCTTCTTATGTTGTAATTTCACCTTCTCAAGTTCCCATCTATTCAGTTTGAAAAGCAACAAGGAAGCAGAAAAGGGATTGTTCTGTTCATAGTGGGTTTGGAGGTTAGAAGAAATCGATTTTGTATCAAGGACTTTTGAGCAAGCCAGATTGCCAATATTTACGCATACTTTTACATCGAATATGAGATATAATGAACCAATGTATCGACTCAATGCTATTTGTTATAACACGGTTCGGCTGTATTGCAACAGAGTGTATATAAATTTCTTGTATATATTTATGTATGTAAAGATATGACAGGCCTTCGAATGTATATCTGTAAACATTAGGTGTATGATAAGGTGTAAAATGGTGCAAATATTGTGTGCCTGATGTATATTATACTGTGTGAATTGATGCAGATTTTATCATTAGTCAAAGCGTTAAGACCACATGAGACTTGCAAACAGGCAATGTTCAATTTATTCTGGGCTCTTGTGGAATCATAAGATCACCTTCATGGAACACAGATTCAAAAACCCTGAAGAAGTTTCTTAGTGGATGAGTTAGATCTTTTTGGCCATGCATACACTTGATTAAATACCTTTCTGCTGCCTTTCAACATGAAATTTGGTTTGCTTTGATAACACAAACTTTAGGTGTTGTACTGTAATGTTGGCTATGTGACAAGATGATTATGATGCAATTTTTTTCGCCTTGTATGTTCCTTCGGTTTGCGTAGTTGATGTATTTTACTTACATAGGGGGGAAAATTTTTTTTTGTTAGTCTACTCTTGGAGAAAAATGGGACTTGAGATAATTTTGTTTTTTCAGCTTCAGATGAACCCACTCGTACAAAGTGTGAGAAAAGGGCTGCATCCGAAGAAGCAGATGCCCATTTATCGAGCAAAAAGATACGGACATCGGAGGATCAGATGGAGACTCCTGAAGAAAGCCCAGCAACACAAGAGGCAGTGAGCACCCACGAATCATTGGATGTAATCATCTATAATATATCTTCTTATCACATAGTTGTCAGAATTTCGCATATACTGAAAATGAAAGAGTACAGAAATGTGTAGACTTGCTTATTCTATTTATCTTTTGCTGTATTGTGTTTGCTTTTTATTTGACTTTTGTTGCAGACCTTAACATCAGTGTCCACGGATTTTGATTGGAAGTGCTGATGCTATGTACCAGTGTGATTAGCACTAGATTCACAGTGGTGTGTATTTCAGCTTTATTCGAGGTGAAAGCTAGGTGTGGAATCCTTGACACATTCATATCTAGCAAGAGTTGTCATTAAAATCCCATGAGCATGTTCAACGTGCAAGCAGTGAAAATGTAGGCTGACAAACCTGGATTTAACGTATTGCTGCCACGACCAGTGTTCTGTCTTTCGAGAAACTGGCTTTTATTCAATTATATAGGCACGCTGGGTGCACTTTTGCCATCAGCATTGCTATTGAGTTCCACATAAAGACCAATGGGAATAACATCACCCCGTACAAATATATATGTTCTCTTTGTTAGTGAGAAAGTAGGGGCAGCCAACGATCATAGCTGAAATAGAGAAGAGATGCACAGGTTGTCTCGTACAAAAAAAGCTGGCAGGTCCTCATCAGCAGGAGAGTGTCCTGTATGGCTTTGGCAGGAATGGCATACTTTTGAGTGGCTGGGCGTGGCCACGTCTAACAACTAGAATTAAGAGATGGCTCATACTTGTGTACATGCTGTGTTCTAGCCACCAAGTGGGCATTGGGGCAATAGACAACTTGCTACAACGGCTGCTTTTTCTTCCAGCAGAGTAGATGCTAAACAAGTTGGCTGCTGGCCTTACTTTGTACTAGGTTCTGATTTGTTGCTATTGCATTTTCTTGCTTTGCCCTTGCTGCAAAGTTGACTTCCTGAAATTCCTTTAACGCGAGTGCGTTACGGATCTCGTATTGTTGAAATTCAAGTGTCGGCGTCTGTGCTGCTCACTTTGAGGAAAAATCCAGCAATTTCTGTACAGAAGTATTCAAGATACATGCAAAGAAAGAAAAAAAGTCGCAGCTTTTCTGCAGAGCCAGAGCAATGAACGTGATTGCAACAAATTTGAAGGTCACACGCATAATGGCAAGCAGATCTAAACATGCCCCGCGTTTCTCATGCTCAAAGGATGCACGAAACGTACTTACAGGTACAGATTAACGCGAATAAGCGTCTCAGTTCCTGCTTTGCTGTGTCTGAAAAGCGCCCCCATTTCACAAACGGTGGCTGTGCAACAATTGCAGTGACCTTTGCGCGCCCGGTAGCTACGACAGAATCGTTCCGACGAAACTAAAAAGGCTAGCCAAGATGTACGATTCTTTCCACTGCAAGATAAGGGCGCGCTCGAGCGAACACCCCCTTATTCTCTACGCGAGCCAAAGTACGCATGAGAGATGACAGCTGCCACGTCTTCACTGCTCTGTCTTGCTGATAATGCTTCAAACACGTTGGTTCCCCCCCCCCCCCCTGATATGCCCACCAACTGTGGTAACTGGTAGGTATGAATAGCTTGTCGTTTGAACGTTGAAGGAGGTACCTCTCGGTGGCTCAGTGGTTAATGCCTAGTATTCATGACGCGGAGGTCCTACGTTCGATTCCACGCGCCGGAAGTCCTTTTTCTGGGATTTTTTTCTTTATTGCGTTTTCATATATATAGATACGTATACATATACGATGCATGACTTCGACACCGACACCGGCAGCAAAATCTAGCCAGGAGTGCCCATATAACTGCCATCGCAATAATAATATCAAATCTTTGGCTCAACTGGGAAAAACACCCAGGATTTGTGTGTAGCATGCAGGTGTTCTACCATAGAGTTACACCAGTGCTTGAAGCTGTTTTTGGAAATAATCCTCTATGAACCTCGTTTAGTAGTAGTAGTACTTTTATTTACAGTAAGCCGGATACAGAGCTCATTGCAGTGCGAGGAGTCTTCTCAATGCACGCAGTATTGCGTAGCAGCAGTGTTTATTCACACCAGGTGTCAGTTGTGCAATGAGTGGTTGGTTTAAAAGCCTACCAATTACAAAGTGCACAGGAATAGTTAATTATCATCAGCATAAACATAGTGTACAGGTGCTTGTGAGAATACGTAGTGAGCACTTTGCAACTGCACTTGCAGTAGGCATTGCAGGACACTTTTAAATGACCAGTGTAACTCACACAGACATTCCTTTTCCTTTCAGCATAATTGAGGTGTCCATGAAGAACTGAGCGCGATTGAGTAGGCGATCTCAACGAAGCCCAATTATGCTATCTCGTTCTACTATCGAAAGCGAAAATCAAATGTCCACCAAGTTTACTTTCTTGGGGGAGACCAGCCAAAAATTTGCCTATTGAATTACTGCTGCTCATGTTTTTATTCTAGAAGCCTAGTGTGCGTGAACAATTGACACCATGGGTGATGAAGTAGGGCAAAGTTCGTGATTGCTCCCTTCTGACTGTGTGCAGCCAGCTGGGGCTGTGAATGCCTGGCAGGAGTGGGTGCAGACGAAAAATGCAGAGCTCGAGAAAAGTTCCCTCTCAGGCAAGCGGCAGCTGAAGCTGTTCAAGACAAACTTGATGAGCATGACTCCTGAAGAGCTTAATTACGCCCTCTGCCTTTTCATCAAGGAAGTGAGGCAGTGTGATGGCACGGCTCCCTCTCCATGTCGCATCTACCTCCTGTGCCTTGGTAAGCATAGTAGTTCCAGCCATGTGTTGGTTCTCTGTGGTATGATTATGTTTAGGGGTGTGCAGATATTCGAAGCTTGAAATATTCATCGAAAAATCAATCGTAATATGCATATTCGATTTGAAAACCACATATTTGAAAGTCGCATAAAACCACATATTTGAATATTTGAAGTAGCCGAAATATTCAGTCGCATGTGTAATTGTAAAGAACGCCGATCTTGCGCCTTTACAACAAATGCACCAACAATAGACCATGCAGTGATTACTGCGACTTCGGCACTAGTGCTATGATAGCTGCACGGAAATGCATGCTGTACGTATGGCTTTGCGTTTTTGTTTTGTGTACCGCTCGTGTAAGCGTACTGAAGTGCTCATCCACACAGCTGTCAAATGACCCATAGCTGCACCGCCTCGTGGAAAAAACGTAGAGAAGACGTGATGGAGCTGTGTACGAACAGACGAGAGCGGTTGAAACGGGTCGCGACGTCGACAGGAGCAGGTCTTTGTACGGTTTTCACCAAGCACTCTCATGTTCGGTTAAACATGGAGAAATAAAATAATTTTTCAGTAAACAAGTTAAATCAGCATTTATTGGTACAATGTTAATGTAAACAAGAAATAAATGTTAATAGTGCATTATGAACGCAATATGAAGGTTATTGTAAAGCAGGAAATGGAACAGCATTGATCACAGCTGGCAACACTGCTGTCGCGTGTCAGTGACCCCTTCCTCCATGCAGTGACCAAGTCGTTGTTTTGGCTCCCTGTTTTCTTCTGTTCATCAGACGTGCCGAGGGGCACTGGTACGATAAGGGGTGGGGCTCTGTCATCATGCTGGCGACGGGAATGTATAGAAACGCTCTACATCACCACCAACCCGTTTTCGAAAAGAAAACGGCTCAGACCTTCTCTGTCCTGACGAAAGCTGGGGCCGTGATAGTAACGGGATGGGTCGTGTGATGGCTGTGTGAATAAGTGTACCGAACACATGCCGTTCGCTGCTGCACACTTGTGCACAGTACTGCTTTAATAAGTGTGCATCGCCCAGGCAACTTGTTGTCGTTGCATCAGCCCGGCAAAATACTCATCACATTTTTGCACGGTCCTGAGCTGATTGAGCCCGAAGAAAGAAAAATGTCACTGCGCAAGGGCAAATGCACGTGTACGTTACAGCGGGCAGTGCTGATGGGGTGAGCTTAGTTGGTGAAGCACTGCATGCAACTAGCAAGGGTTGCTCAGTTTGATAGTACTCAGCAGGTAAGTCGTATCACATGTCGCTGTGCCGGTTTTGGCTAATGATCGCCACAGGAACTTAGGTGTATGCTTCAACAGAAGCCTGACGAGTCTTCCGTCTACTGGCGCTCTCTCATTATGTATTGCCTGCCTGTCATGGTTCCGAAATGATTAGATGGTAGTGCACGATCATGCGAATGAGCTGAGGTGTTTTTTTTTCACACTATGGCCAACAAAGAAAGGCCATGCAATTTTGTTAATGTTGCAGTGGCGTCCTCGCGTATATTTCCATGTTGCTAACAGTGGTACATGTTAGGTGACTGAAATTTGAGGTAGTTACTGCGTAGTTAGCTGTGCAGTCCCGACAGTGCCCTTGCGAATCTATTATATATGTGCATCACACTTGCGCAGCAGTGTCTTGTGCGATCAATCCTCCATAACCCCGTTACTGCGGTCTTGCTGTTTTGCCATCAGTTTACTGCCTTCAGCAGCCATTGTGCGGAAGGTGGTCGCAGTGCGGCAAAATAGAACCTTCACCACTGTAAAAAAAAAAATCATCTTTGGAGTGTCATTTTGTCACACAACAATAATAATAATAATAATAATAATATGATCTTGCATGCCTTTCATGCATTAACACCGTGCGCCCAGTACTCCTAGGGGGTATGACAGTGCTGTTGAAAGAAGACACCCCAAGTGCTCCTGTTTGCCTTATTGTGTCGATTGGTGAGAACGGGCAAAAATAAAAATAAAATAAAATGTGGTGCTGTACGTGCCATAACTCGAAGTTTGGCAAAGCAGATAAACTGACCCCCTAGAGTGCTTTAATAATCGCTTAGATTCAAGTACACAAGCGTTCACTGTTACAATTCACCAGATTGGAATGTGGCTGCCATAGCAGAAACTCTCCTTACTCTATTATCAGATAAGTGTTAGCTTCACACTCTGATAGGACAAAGGGACCAGTTGGGCGGCTGTGCTTCAACCATGGATCTGTCGCGCTTGCGGCATAGGATTTATGTGATCCCAACTCGTGGTGTAGTGCACATCGACACTCACTCGCCCCTCGCATGAAACACAGCTTGAGGCGCCTGCAGAAGGCGCCGGCGTACACTGAACATTCAGTGTATTATGGAAGAGGTGGGGTGCGGTACGTACCACAGACTGGAGGAGAGAACAAGAACACTAGCGCACAAGTGCGCCTTTCTTGTTGTTCTCTGCTAGAGTCCGTGCTATGTACCACACCCCTCTTCTTACACAATGAACCGTTACCAACTAGCCCAAATGGCTGTTTTGCTACAACAAATTCAATGTATGATCAACTCGCAGTTGATAACACACAACCACTATTCGGGCCTTTACCGACTGATCAATTAAATCTGACTAAATGTTTTTCCCAGCACTTGTACCTTGGGAATGGACCAAATATTAATTTTTCCAGTCTTAAAGTTGGCCCTTTCTGGTTAATTCCAACTTGACTGGTCATCTTGCCTGAGTGCGCTCGCAGGGCCAGTCTATCAATTAAGGGAAAGCAGCATCTAGTTGAATGGTGCTAAGAAAGCTACAAACTTGCAGTCCAGATCACTTACAACGTAACTGCTTATAATGCAGGACTGGCTACGAAGCAGTCTTTTTTCACTCCCGTTTACCCTCCCATTAAACCCCACGTATATGTATACCGCTTATTGTGCTGTCCCCCAAGATGAAATACCTATTATAATACGGTTGCTGGATAATGTTTCAGACAAACGAGTCAGCGAGTGTGCTTCTCAAAGGAGGTACGCTGAGTACGCCACTAGGGAGAGATCGACGAATTATTGTAAAGGAGGAGAGGTGCAAAGTGAACAAATGGAGAGGCGGAGACCACGATAGAGCTGTGCAGGCTCGCCAATTAAGGAAGGTGGCTGGTTGCCTACGCAATGGAGAAGCTTTAACACCGGTGCCGGCGTAGAAACGTTCGCGCACGCTATGGCACCTGCGAGCGCGTCCTCAAGTGTGCTTTGAGTTTTGTGGTGGGAAAAACATTGTTATCGTGTTTTCCTACTTCATTTGTGAATTGGGGTACAACAGCTGTGCTAATTGCAGCAATCTGATACAATTTTCTATTGTTGTTCTGAACTGCTCCAAAACTGAACTTGCGCAACGCTGCGCCAAAATGCCAAGCCAGCCTAAAAAATTTCTGAGGTGCGCTAATTTTGACGAGAAATGCAGGCCACATCAGCCACCTACAGTTTGTGTCATCCGTCAAAGCGTCCAAACCTCAGCTATAGTGCCTAGAGTGTACTTTAAATATGACCAGATAAAATAACAATGCTGCGCGCCCATCGGTCTGTTGGTTGCAGCAGGTACCTATCAACAGGACGACGGAACTTCCAGACAAAAATGCATTGCTGTAGCCACCAACGCTCGCGGGAAACGTAAATTTCCTAGCCTCAAAACGTGGCTATGGCTTGTTAGGAACTAAAGCTGGAAGCGTATGCCTCATTTTCCTCGTCTGAACAAGCTCGGCATGCTGCGAACGCCGCATTGCCAGGGACCACGTACGTTGCCTTAGAAGTGGCGCATGAAACTTTTTTTTTTAAATTTGTGTCGTCCCGGCCTTGGTCCTAGTGATAGATATGCAGTACCGTCGCTGGGCCAACGGGTGTGTGTCGTTGTTACTTTACCTGGTCGAACGCGCTCATAAAATTTCTTGCCTTTGGTTCTAACCTGTACAGATAATGCTGCTTAAGGCACCTCCGACGCAGTACACTGGTGCCCAGTGAAAAAGCGTATTGGAATTTGGAAAGGACTGTTAGCGTTACTCACGGGACACAGCAGATTTTGTGAGTCTGGCAATATATGGAGCAGTGTATGCCATTTATGCTAAAAAAAAAAAAAAACTAAATTGTGCACCAGCTTTTTTTTTTTTTTGCCATCCCTACTTCTTGGTTTTACGAATCTCCCAAATTTCAAGGTAGCGAGCGTGGCAGATCTATATTTAAATTCACAGAGTATGTCAATTGATTTGACAGGTGCAGCAATTACTAATGTGGAATTCATCACTGTTTGCTCAGTGGGGTGGTTCGAAATACTACTTTCATTGAAATAGCAGTGCTCATGTTCACACTGCACGATTTAAGTGATGTTGAATGGTTTATAGTTTTTTTTTTTTTTCAAAATATAAGTCGTCTTATTTACGCTGCTCCAAATTTGTTATTTCGTGATATAAAAAAAATGTATGATTTCATGCCCATAACCTGCTCCAAATTTGGATTTTAGTGCTTCAAAAGTAACATTTTGCTGCTCCAAAAATTGCTCCGAATTGTATTTTAGCTGTTGCACCCCTGGTAAATTCAAAACTTTATGGTATTATGACGCGAGCTTTCGCCTTTGCTGCCAGTGTGCTGACTTACACAAGCTTGACGAACTTTTGTCGTTTTTGATCTCTCAGCCAATAAATCAAACTTTGTATCACGCATGCTGCCGATGTGTCAATGCTTAAGTGCGATGTTTTCAACGTCCATTCTCCTTGTTGTCTTCGACAAACTTCCGTGACAAGATGCCATTAAGCGGGATAACCCTAATCAGCTTTAGTTGCCTTTTCGGTAGCGGTGATAGGGGGTCACAGTTGTGGTTTCTTGCTGAGTCAACGTAACTTTTGGCAGTGGGTGCACTTGAAGCACAAAGAATTGTTGTGCCGCTAGTTTCGGTTTCAGTGTGTAGTCTAGCAACATTGATGTGCTGTTGTTGTCCTATATATATGAGTGCCCCAAAATAAAGCGTCAGTCTTCATGTCGTGTTATGAAAACCTGTCCGCTCTCTTCGTGGCTTCAGGCCACGACACCACATTGGCGACAAGGATGGGATATGAACCCACGCGGGCAAGTTTGTTCCCTGCCTTGCTGAAGCTGTGGATCCAATGCCTGCTCTGCTCTACAAGAACCACGTCTTTACGTGGAGTGAAGCCATTGACGCCAGTTTCCGAAAGGTCAAGTTCTTGCTGTCATCCAGCAAAGTACTGCATATGTTTGATCCTGCTCTTACAATGGTCGTCTTCATGGATGCATCTGACCGCGGCCTTGGGGCGGTTCTTCAAAAAATGGATGGGCATCAGCTACTCACAGTTGAATTTGCATCTCGCACTCTATCCTCAGCAGAGAGGAAGTACGCAGTTTGTGAACGGGAAGCACTTGCCTGCGTCTGGGCTTGCGAGCGTTGGCACACATACTTTTGGGGACGGCGGTTCACACTTCCTACAGACCACTAAGCCTTGGTTTCCCTTCTGTCCTTTCAAGGGTCAGGAAGACGTCCTCTTCGTATTGCATGCTGCTGAGAATGTCCTATGTGCTGTAACTATATGGAGTAGTACCCCAAAGGCTCAGAAAATCAAGTTGCGGATGTCTTGTCCCGCCTTCCAGTGCCGGTTCTGCAGGAAGATGCCTCGGTCAATGAACCGAGGCATCTTCCTGTCTTCCTGGCAGAGTGGGCAATGAGGTGGCGTCTCTCATTGCCCACTCTGCCTCACCACAGAGCAGTTCCAGTAGTCGCTGCGTGAAGATGCTACCTTCCCAGGTGGTCGAAATTTCCGGAGCCCTTCACTACGGCGTCTCTCATAATCATACGGTGGTTTTGGGACGTTAAACCCCACAAATCAATCAATCAAGATGCTACCTTGAAACAAGTAAAGGCTTACGTCTCATTGTCTTGGCCACGGCTACCCCACAAGTCTGTCTCGAGTGAACTACAGCCATCTTTTACTGTGCTGAAGAACTGTCTTTGATCGACGATTTGCTTCTGCATGGAGAACGCCTCGTAGGCCCTCCATTCCTAACCCCACGGGTTATTTCCACTGCACACGAAGCATGCCCTGGGATTGTTCGGCACAACTCCGAGAGCGATTTTGTAGGCCTTGAATGGACAGACAAGTAGAGCTTGCTATCCACAATTGCATAGTATGCCAGAATGCAGACAAGTGCACCAAGACCGCAGTAACTTGCTGCACGCTGTTCTCATGCCAGAGTGGCCATAGCAGAAGGTTTCCACCGATATCGTAGATCCCATGGAAGGAGCGCCACAAGATTGCCAGTTATAGTTCTGCAATGAGGTGTCAAAGCACACAGTGTGAGCTTTCTGCTGTCAGCTGTTTTTTTTTTTTTTTTTAGAGGGCTACTCTGACAAGTTGTGTGTGACAATGGCCTTCAGTTTTGCTCTTGAGAATTCAACCAGTTTCTGAAGGATCATGGCATTCGCCTCTGTCACTCTCTGTTGTACTACCCCCAGGCAAATGGACTTGTATAACGCTTCAACCGTGTGTTCAAAAGCTTCGAACAGACAGCTTTTCTGGAACATCGGCCACTCCACCCAGAAGTCATATAGAGTACCTTGGAATCTACCGGTGCACAATGCACGCGACAATGGGGGTCGCCATTGCTCAGTTGCTGCATAAGAGGCTGCCGAGAACTCATCTGGACGTTGTCATCTTCTTTCTTCAAAGACCCAGCCATCGAGCTCAGTTTGCTGTGTCGCAGCGTGAAGCAAAAGCAAGACAGCAGCAAGAAGCAAGCAAACAGATCTTCTTTGAGCTGCAAAGGCGACGAACATCGCTATTGGAGACTTCATTCGGGTGAGGAAGCCCTTCGTCACCTTCAATGGAGACCTTTCGTTTGGCAGTCTCGGTAAAGTGGTCGAACAACGCAAACCTTCCTCTTTCCGCCTCGATGATGCAAGACATGGAGTGCATCTAAGCTTGCCAAAGTTCCTTCGGATTTCTATACCTTGCATTCACAGGAAACCTGGAACATGCCAGAGGCTAGCACACCTGTGTCGCCATCACTGGGAAATTCGGAGCTGCCAGCTTCTTGTGAGGCACCTCGAGTATGGC
Organism: Rhipicephalus microplus; assembly: GCF_043290135.1. Lineage (NCBI taxonomy): Eukaryota > Metazoa > Arthropoda > Arachnida > Ixodida > Ixodidae > Rhipicephalus > Rhipicephalus microplus. The sequence continues at coordinate 7,580,269 of NC_134704.1, read as the reverse complement.
TGTAGCTGTGCCTGTTCCTGTGACCACCCATGCATCTCACGATCCCGGCACACCTGAACCACAAGTAGGTGCGCCTCTTTCTGCTGGGGTGGCCAACCAAGCTGCCTCAGACTCGTGCCTCCCTCGACCACAACTGTGTCCGACACGTGTTCAACCAGCAAGATTAAGACGTCCTCCGAAGTGTTACGAGTATGTGCGATTGGCAGTGGGCTCCCTTTTCTTCATTAGTAATTAGTGTTTCATATCAAGTATTTTCTTTGAAGTTGTTGCAGTTGTTTCTTTTCACACTAACAGCATCACACTAGCGTCCTGTCGCTAGTTTTCGTTTCAGTGTGTAGTCTAGCAACATTGGATGTGCTTTTTTTGTGTTATATATAAGTGTTCCAGGATAAAGCGTCAGTCTTTATGTTGTGTTATGGAAGCATGCCTGCTCTCTTCTTCGTGGCCCCAGGCCGCAACACCCCACGAATCACAGCCTTAATGAAAACGAGGGCATGGGTGGCATGTGCAATACTCCAGTGGTGGTTTGCGATTCGATTGCAATGTCTTGAAATCTACCGTGCGCCCATGAAATCAAACAGTTTGTACCATTCAGCACGTGAAATTTCGTTCAGGATTCAATGTAGTTCTTGTGCAATCTGCATAATCATGGTGGTCTGAAACGTGCTTAGCAAATTTTCGTGGTGGTACCTTACTCCTGTTTTAAGTGTTGTTTTAGGCTGCGCGTAACCTTAGTGAAAAAAGTGATCAATCCCGGTTCTTTGCTATTCAAGAAATTGAGACATGCAGAGCCACATTGCATGTTTGGAGTTATTACCCCGCCGCGGTGGTCTAGTGGCTAAGGTACTCGGCTGCTGACCCGCAGGTTGCGGGTTCGAATCTCGGCTGCGGCGGCTGTATTTCTGATGGAGGCGGAAATGTTGTAGGCCCGTGTGCTCAGAGTTGGGTGCACGCTAAAGAACCCCAGGTGGTAGAAATTTCTGGAGCCCTCCACTAAGGCCTCTTTCATAATCATATGGTGGTTTCGGGACGTCAAACCCCACACATATCAATGTTTGGAGTTATTGAATGTAATTATCTGCATGTTGCTGTCTACTTAAGTTTCAAGATGCCTCAGTTTGCCATAGCTCTTTGAGAAATTTGTCACAGTTTCATTGGCTGAGTTGCGTCGTTGTTATGTGTAAATACAATAAAAGGTGTGCAACAGCTGCGCAATTGCACCAGTATGATACAATTCCCCATTTTTGTGCCGAGCTGCACCAAGACGCCCCACCAGCTTCAAATCTTTCTCACTTGCACTAATTTCAGTGAGAAAGGGAGGCCACGTTGTCAATCTGCAGTTTGCGTCATCAATTAGTCCAAGCGTGCAGATCCTAACCCTAAAACGAGGTATAAGATTTATACTCCTTAGTTGAGGGCACTGACGAGATGCTATCGACCAGATAAAGCAACCATAGAGTTTCCTATAAATACACTAGAGGGAACTCTGGCGCTAGTGTCTACTCTTCCGATTTTTCCGTAAAATGTAAGAATTTTGGTCGCACTCACGATTTTGCGAATCTTGCCTGTAATTTTATGAAAAATACTTCATTTACGATTAAAAAAAATATAAAATTATTAAAATAGCGTGACCTCCGCGATTGGCTGTGACGCATTGCTGTCGCTAGACGCAGAGGCCATAAAAACAGCATTGTGCTATACTCCGACACCAGGAGAGAACAATATGTATTGTTGTTATCATCATCACCTACATGCCAAGTTTCCTGCATTGTCCAGGAGACTCCTGGATTTGCCCAGGGGACTCTCGGCGACAGGCCAGGTGTGTCTGACGAGGATCCTAAAAAATAGCGGCTAAGGGCATCTGCATCATAGTGTTTCTTGCCGGATCTCTAGATACCGTCGAAGTAGTATTGTTGAAGATGAAGTATCCAGCGACCGAGAAGTCCACAGAAATTCTTTAAAGTCGACAACCAGCACGAAGCGTTTTGGTCAGTGACAACGGTAAAGTAGCGGCCGTGAAGATAAGGTCGAAACTTCCGGATGGCCCAGACAACAGCGAGACACTCCTGCTCGGTGATGGTGTAGTTTTTCACAGCTGCTGTGAGTATTCGCCAGAATGCTCCGTTCGTTGCAAAAGTACAGCGCCGAGTTCATGTCCGCTGGCATCAGTATGAAGGAGAGTGGGTGCAGTGTTATCAGAATGACAAAACACTGCTCGGGTGTTAGAGCACGTTTCAATGTGTCAGAAGCAATGTGGCACTCGTCCAACCATACATATGCTGTTCCCGATAAAAGGAGTTGGTGAAGTGGTGCAGCAATTGTGGCGAAGTCTCGTATAAAGCGGCGGAAGTACGATGCAAGGTCAAAAAAGCTTCGGAGCTCTTTGGAGCAATGAGGCACCGGAAAGCAAATAACGACGGTAATCTTGTTGCTATCAAGCCAGATTCCATCTTTGCTGATGAGCTGTCCGAGTACTTCAATACTTTTGCTGGCAAAGTGGCACTTTCTGGTGTTTAGCTGAAGACCAGCAGGTGCGAGACACGTCAGAACTTCGTTTAGGCTTTGCAAGTGTTGTTTGAATGTTGAAGAAAATATGATGATGTCATCAAGTTAACATGAGCATGTTTTCCACTTGAGGCCTCACAATACAGCGTCCATCATTTGTTCAAATGTTGCTTGCCCATTGCAGAGACCGAAAGACATGACGTTTAATTTGTAAATCCTGTTGGGTGTGGCAAAGGCAGTTTTTTTCCTTGCCATCCTCGTGCATTCGAGCTTGCCAGTAACCGGAGCGCAGGTCAAAACTGCAAAAATATTCCGCTCTTTGTAAGGAATCTAAGGCATCATCAATGCGAAGCAAAGAATATGCGTCCTTTCTAGAGTTTTTGTTCAATGCGTTATAGTCGACACAGAATCGCACCAAGCCGTCTTTCTTGCACACGAGAACGGCAGGTGACGACCAGGGGCTCTCAGAGAGGTGGACGAATTTTCGCCTGAGCATATCAGCAACGTTCTTGTCGATGATCTTGCGTTCGCTGGAAGAGACACAGTATGGTTGGTAATGGACAATAGAAGTTCCGTTGGTGTGTATTCTATGAGCCACCGCAGAAGTCGGCCCTAGAGCGGTGGAATGTACGTTGAAAGAATATTTATGCTTCGACAACAACCCCAGTAATTTGTTTATTGCGGTGGAGTCAGATTCGTGCTGATGGCATTGACGAGAGTCGTAGTGGTTGGAGCATCTGTTGTTTTTGAGCATGGTTCTACCAGACTGTATTCGTAGCCACTACAGCGATAGCTGAGTATCCACACTGCAAACTACAACAGTGCCCTTGGTAAGCAGAATCAGCTCATTGGTTATATTCAGTACAGCGAGAAAGGCGGTGCTATTCGTAAAGCGTACGAGACTCGATACAACTGCAATCCTTCTGGATAGACAACGGGCTGATGGAGTCACTAGGGCATCACCATGGTCAACAAAGTCAGACATAATGGTGATAACATGCTCGTGTCCAGGTGGCACTAGAAAGTCGTCGACTGTTCGTGGCCGGTTACGTAAGGATTTCGGGAGATATCATCAGTCTCTCGCATATGTATAAGTCATTATCGACAAGAGATGGAAGCAGCAGCATCAGAAAGAAAGTCCTATCCTAAAATAAGCATATAAGCACGAGAAGACAGCACGGCGAACTGAACATGATGCCGGATCCCATAAATGAATACGGTGTACTGTGCTGATGGCCATATCTGCAAGTCATTTGCGCTACGTAAGAGAGTGCCAGTATAAGGTGTGGTAACTTTACGTACACAAGAATACAAATTCGCATGAATAACAGAAACAGCAGCGCCCATGTCCACCAATGTTTGAACTGGCACCCCTTCGCCACACACTAATAACAAATTGGCCGGGCCCTCTGGAGGTTGTGGTGTTTGAGCGATGCAGCTTTCCCTTCAAAAACTGCGCCAGCTAGTTTTCCGAGTGGTAGTCAGAGGAAAGGACAGCCGGCCTCAGAGGAGATGTTGAGCATCGCAGAGGAGAAAGGGACCGACGGCGTCCCTGATGGTAGGAGCGAGGTGCTTTAGGTGGAGAAGACGAAGAAGGAACGTGTTGTAGGACGGCGCTGGTACTGGTTCGAAGAGGGAATCGAATCTCTTTCATAAAAAGTGTAGCCACGGCATTCGTCCTGCTCTTGTTTGCAGCAAAATCGTGAAATGAAGCCCCGAATGCTGCAATAGTAACATATTGAAAGAGGCGAGCGCCAGGGGATGTAGAATGCTGGAGCTGAGCAGACGCTGGGACAGGCGAATGTGTTGCCAATGCTGCTATGTTGGCAAGTGCAGGAACAGGATGCAAGTGATGAACTAAGGCAGGTGGCTTTGCAGCCACTTGCACACACGTCATGGGCAGCGTTGGTGGGGTCGGAGGGGTGGATGGGAGAGTGGAAGCCATGGATGAGAGCTCCTCTTTGATCATGTTGCGCAGACCATAAGACGGGGAGTGAGGCTGAGGGGCTAGTGCACATGACAACCCTTGCGCTTGGAGCTCCTCGCGAATCAGTGCGAATTAGCGCGCAAAAACCCGCATCTGAGGAAGCCCGGTGTCTGGGTAGTCGGGGTGGAATTGGATGGATTGGAGTTCGTCAAGATGTTGACATGTGGTTACGACGTCCTCAACGGTGATGGGGTTTTGAACGACCATAGCGTTGAACGCGACATGACCTATCCCTTTGAGGACATGGCAAACACGAACAGCTTCTGTCATCGCCGAGTTCACGCGGTGGCAAAGGGCAAGGACGTCTGCAATGTAAGTGTACATCTCCCCGGAATGTTGGGCACGCGCTGAGCTTTCGTTTCGACACTTCGGAATGGATGTTCAGTTTCACAAAAGTCCTTTGTACTTCTTGAGCGAATGTAGGCCGATCGGGGAAGCTGCTCTCGTGGTACCACGTTTTTATGACAGTGGACAGATAGAAGGCAATAGGACAAAGTGACTGAGGCTGATCCCAGTAGTTGTTAACACTGGTTATGTTGTATTACCTCGAGGACGTCAATTGGAAAACCGGAGAAGATGGGTGGGTTGCGCTGCCTGTGCGTTGACGATCCAGGCAGGAATGGTTTGTTGGGCAGGAATGCTGGATGGCTCTGGCAGCGTTTTTTGGGCCATGACAGCGAACGGGTGGAGCAAGCAGCGACCCGAACGAAGCTCCAGGGGAGCGTGACGTCGGACCTGGGGATCGAAAGCAGCCTCCACCACTCTGCAAGACAGCAGCGTTGGGGTCGCGACGGCGATTATTAGGCAGAATTACGCGATCAATGCTTCGAATGAACAAGATGTTCCCCGTGATGATGATTATATACAGATGAAGAAGATGAAGGTCAAATGCTGTGAATATCGTGCTTAAAAATTTTTTTCTAAATGTAAAACTACTTTTTCATGCTGCTCCAAACTCACGCGATAAAAAATGAATGTCTTGTTCCTGTTCATGTTAATGCAGCGATGGCGTAGTGGTTAGAACATCCGCCTCGCATGCAAAAGATCTGTGGTTCAAATCCTAGTGCCGCGCAGTTCCCAACCGGATTAAAAAAAAATCCGCGTGGTGAAGGAACTGCATAAAGAGGCTTGGGGTGCTGCCTCACCGGTAACCATCGCCGGGAACGCACTCCCTCACCAGAGAAGGATTGGCCACCCTGGTGCAGTATCTGGCCACTACCTCCCACATGCATACGTGAAATAACTCACGGCCCTCAGTCCCCAGCAACTGCGAAGCAACTGACCACGGCGGCGGTCAGATCTGCAATGCAGCAGAGGGTGCTAAGAATCTCTGGATCCGGACAGGCCGCCATTGAAACCTGAACTTGGCAACGTTTAACGCTAGAACCTTATATAGTGAGGGAAGTCTAGCTGTAGAGTGCACACCCAGGAATCGTGCAGGATGTGGAAGTGGTTGGCAAGGTACGATGCAGTGACCATAGAATGGTACGGTCTCGAATTCGCCTAGACTTGAAGAAGGAACGTCAGAAACTGATACACATAAAGCCAATCAATAAGCTACCACTGACAGGGAAAGTACAGGAATTCAGAGTCTCGCTTCAGAACAGGTACTCAGCTCTTAGTGGGGAAACCAACCTTAGCGTAGATACAATGAATGATAATCTGACGAGTATCATTATGGAAAGTGCAGTGGAAGTTGGAGGCAGGGTAGTTAGACAGAACACTGGCAAGCTTTCCCAGGAAACGAAGAATCTCAATAAGAAGCGTCAAATCATGAAAGTCTCAAGTACAACAGACAAAATAGAACTGGCAGAGCTTTCAGAGTTGATTAATAGGCGTGGAGTATGCGATGTAAGAAGGTATAACATGGAGAGAATTGAACACGCTCTGAAAAACGGAGGAAGCGTCAAAGCAGTGAAGAGGAAACTTGGGATAGGCAAAAATCGAATGTATGCACTACGGGCAAAGAAGGCAAAATAACTACCAATATGGATAGGGTAGTTAAAATAGTGGAGGAGTTTTACAAAGATCTGTACAGTAGCCGGGACAACCACTATTTTAATACTATCAAAACTAGCAGTAACCCAGATGACACCCCACCAGTAATGATAGAAGCAGTCAGAAAAGCTTTGGAGAGCATGCAAAGAGGCAAAGCTGCTGGTGAGGATCAGGTAACATCAGATCTGCAGAAAGATGGAGGACAGATCGTGTTAGAAAAACTAGCCACCCTGTTTACGAGGTGTCTCCTGACGGGAAGAGTACCAGAGTCTTGGAAGAACGCTAACATCATCTTAATACATAAGAAAGGAGATGACAAGGACTTGAAGAATTACAGGCCGATCAGCTTGCTCTCTGTAGTATACAAGCTATTTACAAAGGTAATTGCAAACAGAGTAAAAAAACATTAGAATTCAATCAACTAAAGGAACAAGCAGGATTTCGAACAGGCTACTCAACAATTGACCACATTCATACTATCAATCAGGTAATAGAGAAATGCTCAGAGTATAACCAACCACTATACATAGCCTTCATAGATTACGAGAAGGCGTTTGATTCAGTAGAAATATCAACCGTCATGCAAACACTGCGGAATCAGGGCGTAGATGAAGTATATATAAACATTCTGGAAGAAATCTACAGGGAATCAACTGCTACCATAGTGCTTCATAAAGAAAGCAACAGAATACCAATCAAGAAGGGTGTAAGGCAGGGGGACACAATTTCCCCTATGCTATTTACCGCGTGCTTACAGGAGGTTTTCCGAAGCCTAGAATGGGAACAGTTAGGGATAAGAGTTAAGGTATGTCACCACCTTTGAAAATGCATTTTTTTTTTTACAACTCATTTTTAATTTTTATATTCCAAGAATCCTCAATCATTCAAAAATATTTTGCCGAAAGAATTATCTTTCTATCTTATTTAGTTCCGAAGTTATAGCCAATTTTCGAACATGTGGTGAACGGTTGCGAAACCGAAACTAGGGTTGTGTGCTAACAGAAACTGATAAGTTAGCGAACATCAGCGGCAAATGTTGTAATTTTTCTGTTATGTATTGGTTTGATAACTATAAACTTGTTTAAAGACAACTTAGAAGTCTTTGTTTTTTCATATGTTGCAATAAATATCCTTAAGGGGGACACGTGAAGCTACGAGAGTCTCTGTTGTTTACTTTGCGCGCGCTTCATGCTGCTGCTGTTAATTCTGCATAGTTTGTATTTTTTACACGTGATATCTTTAGTAGCAGTAGTACAAATATAGGCTGAACGTTTTTGTAAGCAGGTATGGCGAAGTTCAGGGTAAAAAGACGACTGAAACGAAAGTTCATTGGCAATCGACACACTGTGAATGCTCCGACCGTCGGCCATGTGGACGGGGATGTATCGGCGAGGGCTGCGAAGCTTGCGAACTTGGACGATAACTGTGAAGTGCCGATGCCAGACCCTTTACTGCAGGGTAATAGGATTATAGACATGGAGATTCTTTCATCTGTTTTTGCAATGCTCGCCTGCCCGGAATGCAAGAACACCTCGCTGAGCCTGGAGGAGTGCTCCCAGCATGGAATATCCTTCTCATATGCTGTTGTGTGTGGTGCATGCGCATATGTACACTCATTTGAATCATCAAAGAAGACAGGAAGTTCTATTGAGAACAACCTGCGTCTGGTATACGCAATGCGTCAGCTAGGCAAGGGGTATTCTGGAGCTGTGACACTGGCGAAAGTTATGAACATGCCGCCGCCTTGGCATTCTGCCTACCAAAAGATATCTGCAAAGCTTTGTAAAGCTGCAGAGAATGTTGCATCTAAATCAATGATGAATGCCGCTACTGAAGTGCGTTGTGTTGTGCGAAGTACTGAATGTGGTGTGTCAGGTGATGGTACGTGGCAAAGGCGAGGGCATTCCTCATTGAATGGCTGCGTGTCTTTGATATCGATTGATACTGGGAAAATTATTGATGTAGAAGGCATGTCAAGCAAATGCAGGGCATGTCATTCGAAAAGCAAGTTGTGCCCCACAAGTGCTGAATTTCTGGAGTGGAAGGCAAACCATGGAGGCAATAGGGCTCTACCGTATGTTTGAGCGTGCAGAAAGAAGTCGTGGTTTGAAATATGTAGACTTCTGTGGAGATGGCGACTCCAAGAGCCATGCGGCCATAAAGGACATATATGGGCCAAATAGTGTGCGCAAACTTGAGTGTATCGGGCACGTGCAGAAGCGTGTAGGATGCCGCCTACGAAAGCTTGGAGGGGAAGGAAAATTAACAGATGTTCTAATTGACAGTCTGCAGAACTATTATGGTATTGCCATCAGAACAAATGTGGGAGACTTGCAAGCAATGAAGCAAGCCACATTAGCGAGCCTGTTCCATTGCAGTTCCACAGATGAAACTCCAAGGCATGGTCTGTGCCCTCTTGGCCCTGAGAGTTGGTGCGGTTTTAACCGACGGAACGCACTGGGAAGTGGATACTACAAGCACAAGGGAGGCCTATCTAATGAGGTACTTAACAAAGTGAAGCCTGTGTACGCTGACCTTTGCACGGATGAGCTTTTGAAGAAGTGCCTGCACGGGAAAACCCAAAAAGCCAACGAGTGCTTCAACGGTATGATTTGGCAATGGGTTCCCAAAGACGTTCACGTGAGCCTGCCCATCCTACTTTTTGGTTTATACGATGCTGTGTGCCACTTCAATGATGGTAACAGAAGTGTACTGGCTATTTTGAAAGAAGCAGGCATCGAACCTGGCCACTACACTATCGTAGCATGCTACACTAGGGACCAGCACCGTGTAAGGAAGGCCCAGCGTCAGTCGACTGGCGAAGCAAAACAACATTGGAAGAAAAGACGGGCACCAACAAAAGCTAAAAAAGAGCTCATGGCATCTAAGGAGGGCCCTACTACCTATGTGCCTGGTGGATTTTAACTGTGTAGGGTGCCATCATCCTGTTGTACAAGCATTGAAAAACTTTAAACTCGTTTTGCTCAAAACTTGATTTTTCGCACTTTTTTGTTACGCCAGCAGTTGTAACTTCATGACCAATAAATCTTTTTCAATGAAACTTTGTATGTTTGTTCCTTTATTACTGAACTGTGCAACGAACTAGGATCAATGAAAGGATTGGTAAGTTTTTATGTAAAAATGCTTTAGTTGAAGCATTGCAGGGAAAAAGGACCTTTTTTTTTTGTTTTCCTTGGTATTTTTACTGTAACTTGATTCCCAATAATCACATGGCAAAGATCCTAGTTCATTGCACAGTACCATGAGTTGGCTACCTTTGTGCCAAAAACTTTATAATTCCGGCGCTCCGTTCTCAAGTTATGACTGTTCGCGTAAAGGCCAAGTTTGGGCAATGTTTTGTCAATAACAAATCCAATTCTGATTTTTTTCACCCTTTTCTGCATATGAACATCATTTAAAAAGGTCCTTTATAAGCCCATTTTAAAATAATATCGTAAAGGTCAAAATTTAAAAAAAATATACAAAAAGTTGGTGACATACCTTAATGGAGAGTACCTTAGTAACCTGCGCTTCGCCGATGACATTGCATTGCTGAGTAACTCAGGGGACGAATTGCAACTTATGATTACGGAGTTAGACAGGGAGAGCAGAAAGGTGGGTCTTGTTCCCCGTAACCTGCTCCAAAAGTAACATTTTGCTGGCCCCAGAATTGCTCCAAATTCTATTTTGGCTGTTGCAGCCCTGTTCTTCCATAGTGTTACTGTGATCACTTTGTCACCTGCCCACGCGGTTCCTTCAGCACGGTAAAAATATCAGTGAACTTGCGTGCAGAGTAAAGTCACAGAGAACTAGCTACAGCAAGTATTTCATAAACGTGCAGGTGGGATCACTTGCTTCACAGGGCGTACACAAAATCATTGTTCCCTGTCGGGTTTCTGAAGCATAGTTGTGACGGAAAACTGAAAAACTTTGTCCCAGGTGCATAGTCCTTACAGTTATTACCGCAGTTTATAACAGAGTAATTCATACGTGACATTGTGAAACACCGCTAACAACCTGACGTGGGTTTGCTCATAAGTGCGCTGCCGTAGCGAGCGTGCCACTTTCTTTCTCTCACTCCCGCATTGTGGCGCCACCGACTCAGTGCTCATTTCCCATAGTTCTCTCACAGCAGCCTCACACCTCCCCCCTGCACTTTTTCTGTAACACGTTTATAGCACTTATCGATAATAACAATGAAGTATTCGTGGCGCTTGAGTATTGTTAAAAGTGGGTTCGACTGTGCTTCTTTTGTTAAATTAGCAGTGCTCATGTTCACTCTGCAATATCGGTTATGTTGAATGGTTTGTATATGTTTTTTTTTTTCTAAATGTCAGCCTTTTTCATTATACTGCTTCAAATTGGTTCTTTTGTGATACAAAATGTTTTCTTTTTTTCGCCTAACCTGCTCCTAATTCGTGTCTTGCTGCTCCAAAAATTGCTCCAAATTTTACTTTGGCTGGCTGTTGCACACCTGAATATATTGAGCCCCGAAAGTTGAGTGCTACTTTTATATAAGTCCCTGAAATCCTCACCATTGTACTTTTTCTCTTTCACAGGAATTCAACAGTACCTACATGAGCAAGGGCGCCAGGATAACATCTTTGCTGATCCTCAGTATGAAATGTTCATTGGCTGCTTTCACAGCATTTTTAGCCAAGCTCATGACACCAGCAGCGAGTGTGAGTAGTCCTAAGGCCTTTTTGGATTAAATAACCCTAGTGCTTTACTTGGCACTTGTACAGTTAATGCTTATAACGAATCTCCATACAATAAATTCTTCGATATAACAAAGTTTTTCAATTCTCCGTTGTTGCTCCATAGAAGCACACCTATTTGTGACTTCTATATAACAAAAAAATAGCGGGAGACAACCTTGATATAATGAATTTTTTCCACAGACAATCAAGGAATTTTGCTCTGCATTTTGGTACTAGCATGTATCTTCTGTGGCTGTCTTGCCGTCAATGAAGCGCAAAGGGGTGGCGGCACGCACTGTGCATCAGGCGAGCGCTCGTTATTGCGCGCTGTTGAGAACGAGGCGGGCAGGCAGGCCTGCACCCCACAAGCCGGCGTCGCCATCGTTCTTGTCTCCGTGGGCGCATGCGCTGGTGTGTCCCGCCCCCCTCACTTCAAACAAAAAAAAAGTGGCAGCATATCCACGGAGTGAATGATGGAGAGTTGGGCGAAGCATTCATCCGTCTGTGTGACCGTCCATGCGTCAATCCGCCCATCCGTGCATGCATCTGTTTGTGCGTCCGTTCCTATGTTCGTCCATGCATTGGCCCCCGCGTCCGTTCATGCATCCATTCATGCATCTGTCTGTGTGTCCATTCGTCCATCTATTCAACACTCCAAGTACCGCCATCTCGCATCTTTTCATCATATATCCCCCATATAGAAGCACCGCCATCCAGCGGACATTCCAAGGACTAAACAAGAGGTGGCACACACACTTTCTTACGGCTTGCACTTCAGGTCTGCTTCCCACCTTCAACCACCTCGAGTTCATGGTATATACTAGTTCACTGTATTCATGGCACTGTGGCTCAACGCTCGCTAAACCTTTCTAAAACCAAGGAGGTTACACCCAGCGAGTATAACGTAGCAACCCTTTCTTGTCAGACAGTGCTCAATGTACATGCCAATGGCTGCTAATGGGGAATGAAAGACCAGAGCATTCGGCTTTTAGTTAATGCGCACGCCGCGAACTTTTTAATGTTCAACAAAGCACTGGAGAAATCTCCCACCGGCACCACCTTGCATGTCAAAATGTAACACTGGTTACACACTACGACTACGACTACGAGGGACGAACGGGTGCCGCTTTAAGAAGCTTCACCCCTAAAACTACTTTTGCGTGTTAGCAGTGCCACGCTTTTAGTTAGCGTCACATATGTGGGGCCGCACTGCATATAGAGAGTGCTTTACCCAGGGATAGGCCAAGACACTTCGAAACTGTATCGCGATACGATACAAGATACTCAGACAAAAAGTATTAGAAATACAGATACAAGATACTGCCACAAGAAATGTATCCGATACGGTACTCGTCAATTGTATCTTAAGATACTTCGATACATTCGCAGATCTGTAGTTATAGATCCCTCCCCCCCCCCCCCAACAATCTAGCAGCGAACCTGTAAACAATAATGATGGCTTGAAGATTTCTGAAATCTGCCTTATTCCATTTTAATTAGATGTTTGTCGGTATCTCAAACAGTTCTGTCCCAATGTAAATTAGTCTGCTTCTGAAGAACTTATTAGGGTTTGATGTAGATGCTTAACTGCGCAGCTCTGTTGACACTTCGCTGACAGTGGTACTTGTTTCCCATTTCTGTAATCGATTGAGGTGGCTGCTGAGCTTTCCAACTAGTCTATTTTCCCATTTCTGTAATCGATTGAGGTGGCTGCTGAGCTTTCCAACTAGTCTATTGGATTACTGTCTAATCACACTAGCTTGAACAAGAGGCCTTCGCATTGATGGTGCAAAATACCGGTGTGCAGTTTCACTTGTTCTTAAAATACCGTTTTGCAACACCGAATCACCGGTGGACAGCAGCAACAATGCCGCTAGTGACATTTTGTAGAACATTTTGTACCCAAGCCGGCCTACAGAGAGCACATCAAGTTGCTATTCCTTTTCTTACTCTTCGTACCCACTGGCGTAAACCGTTCGTTATTCATGTACTCACTAAAGTACAATTTTATTGAGAGAGAAGACATGTGCACCTCAAAAACACCTGAAACCTATTGTATTGTCACATGGTGGTGACTATGAAATAAGCCGCAGCCACTATGGTGTAAACGAAACTCACTAATGAGCTATCTTGTGCCCAGAAAACTGAGTAATTCAATGTACAAGCTAAGCACACTGTATTCTGATATCTACAATAAGTGTCATCGGCGTTCGGTAATCGAATCATAGGCAGAACGCGTCTTGTACTGATACAGCAGTGATCGCACCTTCCAGCAATATCACTGGTGCATGCTTAAGCTCGCAAATGAACAAGAGTATGTGTACTGTGCAATTATCTAAATTGTAATTGTTCAGATATGTTTTAAAACTACGATGTGGGTATGAGGGCCGCAGCAGTGCAGGGATCCAGAAATTTTGACCATGCAGTCTTCTTTAACGATGGAAATGAAAGTACAGACGTCTCAAGCATTTCACCTCTATCTACATTGTGTCCGCCGCACCAGGATTTGGGTCTAATTTTAGCTGTTCACTCTGAGACAATCTTGAAGTTTACAAAAAGTGTGTGGCTTGCGTCGAGAAGTCTTGCATTTTTTTTTTACTTAGGCCTAAAATCATGAAAAATGAATGAACAAATAAATAAATAAATAAAAGTGTCAGTATAGTTCCCAAAATCGTCTGGAGACGACGCGCTCTTCATGCAATAGTCGCCTAAAGCTACGATTACCAGGCAGTGAGTAATAAAAAAATTGGCAGGACTGTAAAAGAAACCAATTAGAATTAAATATAAAAGCCATTGTTCCAAGCAATTGTGGGGAATGAATTGTGATGCACCATACTTGTGGCACTCTTAATAGCTATGGCAATTAGGCATCACACATCGTAAGTTTACCTGTTGAGGTAAAACAATAAAAAAGATCAGTGCCCATAGAAAATGACCTGAAATAGCTCGTTGGGACGTTCAAAAAAAAAAAAAGACCATTTTATAATAATTTAATTGCCTTCTATTATCTTTAAGATGACTCTTAATTATTCCCTTTATTATGATGCAAACTTATTGCTAAATTTTTCAAGCAGTAAGCAGAATGTTAAGTGCTGTGTACTCAACGCCCACCCATACAATGACATATTTGTTTCCCAAATCATTTTGGCAGAAGACACAAATCAAGTGATTATAAATGTCTAAGTAGTGACAAAAATGAAGACAAAAAGGTAAGAATGAAACAGAGAAGTTATTTTGACTACACTATAAAAAAGGCATGTTGTATTCACCAAACTGAAAAACAGTTCAGAGTATTAGGTGATGTAAGAAATGCAAGAGAAGAACAACTGAGAGATCTTTTGCACACATATCACCATATGACAGCCACACGTGCTTAGCCAAATGCACTGAGAATTCGACAATGGTTCTTGGAAGTAGCACAGGATAGCCTTAATAAATTGCTGTCAAAACATTGGTCCATTGCTGTAAAACAAACACAAGCATCACTTTATAACTTAGGTGTCACACAGTATACGATGGCAATTTGATATATTCAAAACAGGGGGCTTCAGCTGCAAGGGGCACTGCTATTTTTTTCTTTTTGGTGATGCTGTCTGTTTGCTTTATAAGTTACGTATACAAAGTGACGAGAATAGTATGACATAGTTCTTTCCTTCAGTCGCCAAGGTGGTTTCGGACATCACTCTGCGTTCAGTTTTTTCTGCCCAGCATGATCGTTGGCTTGTCTGTGCTTAATTTTGATAAGCGGCTCCTCTCTACTGCCGCACATGATCAGGTCAAAGTGCTCTCAGCTTTCAGTATGCGACTGCACAAGTCTGGCTTTGAAGAGTCAATTCGCCACTGTTTACAGTCCCAAAGTTACGTGATAAAGAAGCAGCAGATCGGCGAAGTCTGCAATTAGTTGTAGCCACAGCCAGTTGAAGGTCCGTATACATCGTCCATACTTTTCTTCTTTGTCCCGTTTGTGTGTGTGCAGGTTGGGAACAGAAACACAAAACTATGAGTTTTTGAAGCGTATCAAGGTGGCAGCACTCACCTGCATTAATGATGAGAGAGCCTTCCTTTGGCTGCTTTTGCTAAATTACTTTTTCGGGCATATTGAGTTTTAAGCTAGCTCGCTTTGATATAGTGTGGATACGGCAAATATCACCTTGTGGCATTGGAGATGCCGAGTAAGACTGTTTTTTTTGTGTTGTTGCTTTTTTTAGTTCTCGTACGCCATGCCTTCCTTGGAACAAATCATGCAACACTGAGTTATCAAAGCTGACCGCTCTTTCTATTGCTGAAGAACTGGAAACCTTTCTGCGTAAATGTCATACGGGTAAACAGTGGCTACATTCCTTCATCAGTAGCCTAGTAACATTCTGCATTTGTCGTTGTCAAGAATTTTTTGAAGAAGTTAGTTTCATGGCAAGCGCGGCGCAATGAATGTGATTGCAATAACTTTGGATGTAATGTGAAGAAAGGCTACACTCTTGAAGAAAATGCGGCTGCTGCAATGAGTGTATTGAACTTCTATGGTTTGGACACGAAGTTAGCCATGAGAACACAACCCGTGAAAGGCTGTCTGCTGATCTTTTTTAGAGATGCGTGCAACCGCCAGCGATCACCCCTGGTCAGCATAGTACGCATTATCTTTTGAAGGCACCAGGGTGACTCGCTTTTTAGTCCGCTGTTCCTACGTGAAGATATGCTTGAAAAGCACTCTACAGGCCGAACTCGCACACTTTAACAAGCAACAGGCGCTCTGGACAGATAGAGATATGAGGTCATGACCACACGCAGCTGTAGTTCGATGTGAAGCTTGTTTCATGCTCATGGCAGCACATGAGAGGTGCTTGATTATGTCTTGGTGGCAGGCTACACAATGAAATTATAAATTACCAATAATAAATTACCAATTGAAATTGCCTACATGTCCACAGTGTTTAAAATAGCAGGTGTAAAGAATAAAGAAGGACTGACAGGAAGCAAAGGTTGTAGAAAGAGGAGCTAACATCAACATTGGGTTCTCTTGAAGGGCCCTTCACTAGGCCCCGTACCGAATTTTAGTTAGACCGGGGAATTTGTTGGTTGTCCGATGAAGAACATTTTGTCTCGAAATTTTTTTGAATTTGTGCATTACGAGCTGAGACAACTGTTTTTTAGAAGTGCCGCGAAACGAAAATGAGAGGATTCGAGCTCAGAACCCTTGCTGCTCCTCCCCGTAGCCTTCGCAAGCCAAGTCTCTTCCCTACCCTCTCCGGCATCTGAACGAGAGGTCACGTGTGCATGACGTCCCCGAACAAGCCCGACTCCCGTGCGCGCGAGCGGCGTTTTTTAGATGAGCACATTGAGGGTGCGAACGTGTAGAATCGGTCCACGGTTGTCACTTGTTCGATGCGCTGACCGCAGTCGCGGGGACACTAACGCATGTGAAACGCCGGCACATAAGCCTCGTATCGCGTTGCAATTAACGGGGGAAAACAAGAAAAAAAGAACGCTTGCATTCCCTTATTGCGTCTCGTTATTAAAAAGTCTTTCTCGGGGTCCTTCAACGCAAAAATTTTGGTCTGTCTGTCTGTCTGTCTGTGCATTTGTCTGTTTGTCCACTTTTAACGGCATTGGGTACTTGAAACGGCCGATTCCATCTACAGCGCCCACCTATGTTGCTCAAGGTTGAGCGTTCATGCTTGTGCAATTGTCAATTAAAAAGCAATTATTGCGCATGTCTGGGGCACCATAACAACATATATATATTCTGCATGTGCGTCTCTTACTAGAAAAGGCATACATAAGTAATTTCAAGGAACATAGCGCTTATCACGCTGCACTGACCATGCAATGCTTGCAGGGAAAGGCGAGTGTTTTCAACGTTTTGCTAAAACGAAGCGATGGTGGCACCTACCCGTCGCCTTGCATTCTACACCTTTCGGCATCCACTGGTTTTCTGACCAGTTGATGCCGAATTGAGACGACACACACTTGATGCCATTGTTTTTAAGACTTGATCAATTGCAGTGCAAGCCCCTGACTCGATTTTCAGTTGTGAATGAAATAACAAGACTTCTTCTTTAGAGATGGGCACGCACACCAGTCTCAGAGCCACGCGTTTTGTTTTCTAAGACAATTGCCAGATGGCGCTTATGTCTCACGTGTGATGTGACTTATGCGCTCGTTCACCTCCAGAACACCATTCACCGATTTTCTTGCGCAGAACATCAAATAAATGTCTTGTTCACTCTCTCCACACGCAAGACTATCATCTTTGGACGACATTTGCAGATTACATGCAGATACGGGGCCAATTTTTATTTAGAGATTTATTAATTTCTTCAAGCAACAAATAAATGAACTAGGCATGTTGTGTTAAATAATTTCCGCCATGTCACGTGCCACTGTTGGCAATGTCTGAGCATAGTTGTCTACCTAGAGGACCAACGTCACTCACTGCATTGCTGTGTACGTAGGGCCATTCATACGCGCACATCATGCCCTCATTCTCTGGGCGGGCGCCCGCAAAAGGAAGAAGGAGCAGCGTACATCTTGAAATTTCACCCATTTCCGCGGCTTGTGGCGTTGCAAATTTTGGTAGACGTGATCGTGAACGCTTCATCTACGCATTGCGCTTGTCAGCTGAAAATTGTCAAGCCTGGTGAGTGGCCCTTTATAGTGCAGTGTAAGGATTCTGTACTGTGGCGATCAAGATTTTGAAGACCACCGAAGCGCGTGGCGAACAACACCGCACGACCTACTCACGGCTACAGGAAAAGCTCAAGAGTGCCCACTGTGGAAGCGTATCCTTTTCTACCTATTAGCCTGCGCTTTCGCTGCCTTCAATTGCGCATACACCGGAATGCAAAAAAAATCGCGAGATGTCGCTTTTGCAGGCGCCGCAGAAGCACAGAGTGGTGATATCACGACAAAATATCTTAACTCGCAGTGGCAGTGAATGATGCGTGCCCCTTCTTCCCCTTGGCTCCAGATGTTCCATGGCGGCGAGAACATGCACATTACGTCAGTTCTTTTTTTAATCGACACAAGTGATAAGATTACCGTGCAGTACTGCCTCTTGATGACGCACTCCATATACGTATTTTCGCTGCCGTGAAACGATCGGAACAAAGGCCAGGAAGCAGTGCGCAGCGAGCACTTCCACTACACGTTAGATACGTATTTGTCGTGATATAGTTAAACCTGGATATAACGAAACTGATAAATTCCCGGTAAAATTCTTTATAAAGAGAATTTAGTTATATGCAGGTTTGGCACGAAAATTGGAAAAATAAACGCTCAAATTATAGACATAGAGGTTGAAAATACATGTGTGTCTATGGAGCAATGGTGGTGAATAGAAAAACTTCGTTATATTGAGAAATTCGTTATATGGAGGTTTGTTATGAGCAGGTTTAACTGTATCATCACTCGGTGCTTTCACAGTGGCAAGAAGTGACACCATGTGGTTTTGCTGGCATTCTGGTGTGTGCACAATTAAAGGCAGCGAGAGCACAGGCTGGCAGGTAGAAAAGGATGCGCTTGCATAGTGGGCACTCTCGAGCTCCTCCGGTAGCCGTCAGAAGGCGCCGCGATCCTGTTCGCCATGCGCTCCCATGGTCTCCAAAATTTTGAGCGCCACAGTACATCTCTCGAAGAAGAAATGAGTGTTTTCAAAGCATAATACACATGTGCTTGGAGAAAAGGTGTGGTTGAAATAAATATCCTTTGTGTTCTCCGCTTTTTTTTTTTCTTTTTTAATGTGATTCATGGCAACATTTAAAAAAATAGTGTCTATTGCATCGGTCAGGCAATTTTAGCTGTAATGGTCAGTGCTAACGTGGAAAAGTCAGGTCGTTGATTAATGCAATTTGCTAAACACTCGTGTTTATGAGTTGTAATTCTGTCTGGTGTGTGTTGAAAAAGCCTGTGTATTTGAATGTTGCGGTTTTGCCAGTTTGACAACACAGCATTTGATGTACTGAAACCTCATTGGTGCTGCTGCTAGTGGTTTCTCTTTGGTTTTACATTTCTGGCCACATGAGCTGGCCAGATCACTTTCACCCTTTCTGATTGGCAGCCTCTGGTGACAAACAGCTTTGATCCCATAGCTTTTTAAAAGTTTTCTGACCAGTGGATGCCGAATTGAGACAACACACTTGCTGCCATTGTTTTTAAGACTTGATTGATTGCAGTGCAAGCCCCTGACGCGATTTTCAGTTGTGAATGAAATAACAAGACTTCTTCTTCAGTCAAAACGTTTTCATGAATTTGGCATGTGCCTACTGCATCCACACAATGCAAAATAGAAGCGTGCAATGGTATTGTGGAGCTGAGAGATTTTTACTGCCTTTTGCAGAAGCTCAGGGATTCGGAGTCCCTGGATCGTGTGTGTGTGTTCCCTTGAGAAAGAGCCTGACTGTTTCTCTGCAGCCCAGGAGCACATTCGTGAGGAAGTTTTGTGGCAGGCCAGGCAGCTCGGAGACCACTCGCCAGCAGTGCTGCTCAACACACTTATGTACTTCAATGTCAAGTATTTCCAGCTGCACACGGTTGACCAGCACCTTCAGCTGACCCTGGCAGATGTCACTGAACTGGAGCAGGAGAGCGTTGAGGGAGGCCAGCCCATCAAAATACTCAGGTCCACAGCGGCATCTTGCCAAGGTGAGGCACCCACAGAGAAGGCTTTGTCTGCAATCCCAGTCTCATTTTCTATTTGTATGCATGTGCAACACAGAAAATGCATTTTATTTATTAGATCACCATAAAACCATTTCACATCAAATTTGTTGAAATAAAGAGGGGTCGATTTTGTCAACTGTAGGAAGCAAGTAATTAAGACAACAACCTCAATTTCTGAGCAAAGATCGTTGAAAATTAGCAAGTTTTGTCCGAAGCTTTTGAATACTTGTCTGAGTAATCATAATACACCAAACTTTGCAAACTGCATCTGTTTCGAATGTGTTATATGTCAAATTGTAACATCTGCAAGAGTCTTGTGGAAGTCCCATTTGTAGGCATGTGCAAATAGAAACTTATGTTCAGAGGAAATAGTTATTAGGTCAAATAACTTTGTATCAAACTCAAATAGTTGTAAACAGTTAAACCTGGATATGAAGAAATTGACAAAGTCTTGAAAAACTTAGTTATAAACAAATTTTTGGACATCAGCAGAATCAGTGCAAAAATTTGACAAAAAAACAGACAAACGAAAGGGCAACTAAACGCATAGCTCATCCAAAACATGTATTATTGTAATGGCAATTATGTGGACACACTTAGCGAGTTTTTGAATCATATTCTGTCGAATCGATGATATCCGCTCGCACATCATAAGCTGTACTCGCAGGTAAAAGCTCATGAGTGGGGGCAATGATTCTTTGCTGAAGCAGAGATGAATCAAGCCAGCCCATCTCCATCGCTTGGAAGGTGCATGTGATAATGCCCCCCTTGTTAGACCTGTCTTCGATGGGGAGGGGGTCGCTTGAGCAGCAAGTGAACTTTGATTGTAAGGGCGCAGTCGTGGTCGTTAGTGTGTGTTCTGTCTCGGCAAGCATCAGCACACAGCTCATATACCCTTCTACGCACTGCACTCTCAACGCAAAGAGACTGTACAGAAATAGTATTTCTCGCAGGAGCGGCTGCATTCTCTTGCACCAGCGTTTTGTTAAGTTACGCGACATTGGATCCAAAAGAGTCAGTTGCCCACATTACTTCGTTTGACATTACAATTTGTGCCCTTGTGGTGAAACCTCTCTCTCACCCTTTTCTTTTTTGCTGGTTTGTAAGACATCAATACAAAGCTGCTCCATCATGTTGTAGGCATGGCCTCAAGGATTGGCTCTAGCAACGTGCCGTCGCGTTGCCAGAGACTGCGCTAGGCTGGGACAGTGCATCCACGATCTAGCGAACCTGCGGTGGCATACAAGATGGCATAGTGTGTGACGAGTCAACTTTCGAAGATCCGTCGATGTCATCGGGGTCTCCCAGCGCTTAATCTGAAATCTTCTCGCTGGTGAAAACACGATTGCCCACATGTTCAAAAAAAAAAAAAAAAAGCTTGACGTCATCGGAGGCCACTCTATTCATATGCAGTGAAGCGACGAACCTGCTTGCACCTTCAGACACAAAAAGCGAACAATTGGATACCACAGAACACTGTTTGGAAAAGCACGAACTCGAACTTTTTTTTTTTTCTCTTTTTAGTGGGTTGCTACCTGGAGTCATTTTCACGAAGTGGAGTTGAGAGACTTTTGCAGCAACCTAAAGGCCAACTGCAATGAAGTTGGGCATGCCTCAAAAAGCCGATTTATAGGCAGTCTGGCTGGAGACAATGCTGCCTGCCAAACTGCACCTTCCATATGCAAGTGGCTATGTAAGAAAAAAAAAAAAAAAAAAAAAAAACCTCGCCAACAACGCAATTTTTTATACCGACACTAGAAAGAAACGACGCCATTACAGCTGACCGGAAGTGACGTACAGCAGCTCGACAGACCGACCAATGAAGGCGAATTGTCTGCTCTGCGCTACGAAGCATGTGTGTCGTTGCTGTGCCCCAGTTTTTTTTTTTTTTTTAATAGTAACGAAAAAGCAAACAATGTAGACATGCACCTTGAAGGATACAGGATCATGGAGGCCTCGTTAAAGCGCAAGCGTGCATTTAAATACTGGTCGCCCGCTTTGCGATAACCGTCTTGTCCTGCCGTCTTGGTGAGCACGGTGGTTAATGATAGATGATGCTGCTCACTTAAGCTTCGGATATCTTCGATTATTTGATAACTATGAATGATAATTAAGACTGTTGTTTTCAATACGGATGCTCGGTTTGGCACACTACCATGTCTAACCAAAGCGTCCCGCCCCGCCGCGGTGGTCTAGTGGCTAAGGTACTCGGCTGCTGACCCGCAGGTCGCGGGTTCGAATCCCGGCTGCGGCGGCTGCATTTCCGATGGAGGCGGAAATGTTGTAGGCCCGTGTGCTCAGATTTGGGTGCACGTTAAATAACCCCAGGTGGTCGAAATTTCCGGAGCCCTCCGCTACGGCGTCTCTCATAATCATATAGTGGTTTTGGGACGTTAAACCCCACATATCAATCAATCAACCAAAGCGTCCCGGCATACTTGTCTGAATATGCCCAAAACATTTACATTAAACCTAGCATAGCACGATTTCTTTCCTCATAGCACGTTTATGTGCTTAAATTGCTTTGAACGGAGCACAAAACATTCCTGTCAAACTTCGCTGCTTTGACTACTCTCAACTGAAAGTGAGCTGATCAGCTTTTGGAGCTTTGGTTACACAATCATAGATGGCGCCGCTAGTCGAGCACTTCGCGAAGCGTCGTCTTGCTGAATTGGTTTCTTGAATGCCGTTACGCTATAATTTAGTGAGCGAAACTCGCTAATGCAAGGAATTTATGCTATACTTTAGCTGTCTAATACAAATACACGTCGTCACCGGCGCTCCTCCATACTCCGGTCGGCTTAGGGTTTATGCCTGTCGAAGCTTCCCGCTGTTGTGTTTGCAGTGGTTGAATAATGAAGGCACTGCATCAGGATTAAAAATTCTTTACAGTTGCAATAGTATTTTGACGGAGAGACACCAGCCGTGTTTATATTCATCATTTTGAAGTGCGTTGTGTAAAGCACCATGCTCTTGGATACCTCCCATTCCTATCACCCCACTCCGATAACCCGGAGCTTGGAGCTTCACGTTTTTAAGAAAAGCATGAAAGCTGGTTTAAGCCGTAACATATGTTCTTGGAACCTGAACTTGGCAACGTTTAACGCTGGAACCTTATCTAGTGAGGGAAGTCTAGCTGTACTGTTCGAGGAGCTGGAGGTTGTTAAATGGGATATAATAGGGCTCAGTGAGGTTAGGAGGACAGATGAGGCTTATACGGTGCTACAGAATGGGCATGTCCTTTGCTATCGGGGCTTGGCTGACAGAAGAGAACTGGGAGTGGGGTTGGTTCTTAATTCACAGAAACATAGCTGGCAACATAGAGGAATACTATAGCATTAATGAAAGGGTGGTAGGTATCGTAATTAAACTGAATAAGAGATACAAGATGAAGGTGGTACAGGCTTACGCGCCTACATCCAGCCATGATGACGCTTCAGTTGAAAGCTTCTATGAAGACGTGGAATTGGCAATGAGTAAGGTAAAAACACAGTATACTATAGTGATGGGCGACTTTAATGCAAAGGTAGGGAAGAAGCAGGCTGGAGACCAGGCAGTAGGAGATTATGGCATCGGCACTAGAAACACCAGAGGAGAGCTACTAGTAGAATTCGCAGAACGCAATAATTTACGGATTTTGAATACCTTCTACCGAAAAATAGGAAACTGCAAGTGGACATGGAGGAGCCCTAATGGCGAAAATAAGAACAGAATAGACTTTATAGTGAGTGCACACCCAGGCATCGTGCAAGACGTGGAAGTGGTTGGCAAGGTACGATGCAGTGACCATAGAATGGTACGGTCTCGAATTCGCCTAGATTTGAGGAAGGAACGACAGAAACTGATACGCAAGAAGCCAATCAATGAGCTAGCACTGAGAGGGAAAGTACAGGAATTCAGAGTCTCGCTTCAGAACAGGTATTCAGCTCTTAGTGAGGAAACCAACCTTAGCATAGATACAATGAATGATAATCTGACGAGTATCATTACGGAGTGTGCAGTGGAAGTTGGAGGCAGGGTAGTTATACAGGACACTGGCAAGCTTTCCCTGGAAACGAAGAATCTCATTAAGAAGCGTCAAATCATGAAAGTCTCAAGTACAACAGACAAAATAGAACTGGCGGAGCTTTCGAAGCTGATTAATAGGCGTAAGGTATCCGATGTAAGAAGGTATAACATGGAGAGAATTGAACACGCTCTTAAAAACGGAGGAAGCGTCAAAGCAGTGAAGAGGAAACTTGGGATAGGCAAAAATCGGATGTATGCACTAAGAGACAAAGAAGGCAAAATAACTACCAGTATGGATAGGATAGTTAAAATAGCGGAGGAGTTTTACAGAGATCTGTACAGTAGCCGGGACAACCACTATTTTAATACTATAAGAACTAGCAGTAACCCAGATGACACCCCACCAGTAATGATAGAAGAAGTCAGAAAAGCTTTGGAGAGCAAGCAAAGAGGCAAAGCTGCTGGTGAGGATCAGGTAACATCAGATCTGCTGAAAGATGGAGGACAAATTGTGTTAGAAAAACTAGCCACCCTGTTTACGAGGTGTCTCCTGACGGGAAAGGTACCAGAGTCTTGGAAGAACGCTAACATCATCTTAATACATAAGAAAGGAGATGACAAGGACTTGAAAAATTACAGGCCGATTAGCTTGCTCTCTGTAGTATACAAGCTATTTACAAAGGTAATTGCTAACAGAGTACAGAAAACATTAAAATTCAATCAATCAAGGGAACAAGCAGGATTTCGAACAGGCTACTCAACAATCGACCACATTCATACTTTCAATCAGGTAATAGAGAAATGCTCAGAATATAACCAACCACTATACATAGCCTTCATAGATTACGAGAAGGCGTTTGATTCAGTAGAAATATCAGCCATCATGCAGACACTGCGGAATCAGGGCATCGATGAAGTATATGTAAACATCCTGGAAGAAATCTACAGGGGATTAACTGCTATCATAGTGCTTCATAAAGAAAGCAATAGAATACCAATCAGGAAGGGTGTAAGGCAGGGGGACACAATCTCCCCAATGCTATTTACCGTGTGCTTACAGCAGGTTTTCAGAAGCCTAGAATGGGAACAGTTAGGGATAAGAGTTAACGGAGAGTACCTTAGTAACCTGCGCTTCGCCGATGACATTGCATTGCTGAGTAACTCAGGGGACGAATTGCAACTCATGATTACGGAGTTAGACAAGGAGAGCAGAAAGGTGGGTCTTAAAATCAATCTGCAGAAAACGAAAGTAATGTGCAACAACCTCGGAAAAGAGCAGCGCTTCGAGATAGGTAATAGTGCACTTCAAGTTGTAAAAGACTATGTCTACTTAGGGCAGGTAATAACCGCGGAGCCGCACCACGAGATTGAAGTAACTAAAAGAATAAGAATGGGGTGGAGCACATTCGGCAAGCACTCTCAAATTATGACAGGTAGATTGCCACTATCCCTCAAGAGGAAGGTATATAACAGCTGTATCTTGCCGGTACTTAGCTACGGAGCAGAAACCTGGAGACTTACAAAGAGGGTTAGCTTAAATTGAGGACGACGCAGCGAGCAATGGAAAGAAAAATGGTAGGTGTAACCTTAAGAGACAAGAAGAGAGCAGAGTGGATTAGGGAACAAACGGGGGTTAAGGATATCACAGCTGAAATCAAGAGGAAGAAATGGACATGGGCCGGGCATGTAACGCATAGACAGGATAACTGCTGGTCGTTAAGGGTAACTAACTGGATCCCCAGAGAAGGCAAGCGGGTTAGGGGGAGACAGAAGGTTAGGTGGGCAGAAGAGATTAAGAAGTTTGCGGGTATAAATTGGCAGCAGCAAGCACAGGACCGGGTTAACTGGCGGAACATGGGAGAGGCCTTTGTCCTGCAATGGACGTAGTCAGGCTGATGATGATGATGATGATATGTTCTTGCAGCCTGCAGCGCCGTATTTCGTATTCGTCAGAGGAGTGAAAGAATTTACTCCTCTGAATTATCCGCTCGTAGAGGGGCGTCACGCAGAAAAGGAACTGATGCGGTTACAGGGAGTTCTGCTCATAAGCTGTGGTGAGCTGCAATTGCCGTCATTTCCATATGTGTCAGATTTCCCTGGGCACACTGCCAGAGCTCCGCGTCGTCTGCTATCTGACAAATAAAGTACTGATTACAAATGAAATACCCAATTGCAAGCTTTTGCACTGTAATTATTCTTGTTTACCTATCATATTATGCATTCAGAGTCAATTCTGCCCAAGTCAAATTTCATTGCAGTTGGCCTTTAAGAGTAGTGCTGTCAATGCAAAAGTTGTTTTATTTATTTATTTGGTTTGAAGGGAGGGGGAGGGCACATTGGCGTGCAAGGACAAGAACGATTGCAGCACAGGTGCAAGGAGTGCACGCCCACCTGGTGCATTAACCAGCACTTGCTCTCGCCTCGCAGTTGCCGAGGCTTCGAGCGCGTTGTGCACGATGTTGCCACTTCGCGCTTTGTAGACGGTGGGTTAATCGCTGAAGATGCATGCTCGTGCCAAAATGATGAAATCCGGGGCGAAATTTCAGGGTTGACGGTGGCTAATTTTTTTATATTAAGGGTGTCTCCCGCTGCCACTTTGCTACATAGAGGTCCAAATGCATGTGCTTCTATTGAGTAATGGTAGGGTGGCTAGAATGAGGAGGTGTAAAAAGTGGCAGCCAAAACCGGTCCCCAAAGCGTGCCTATGCCGCTTGGGGCACTGCACGCACAAATGCGAATACTCTTGCGCAGGCTACATACAAGTGAGTGCGCACAGCTCTCCGCAAAAAACGTTTCCACGCCATGTGGTGGTTACCCATTTTTGGTAAAATCTTTTTGATTCAGCAAGTGTAGGGCAGTGCATGGCACCCAAACCATTTAACGTATATAAAACCCTTCTTGAAAAGGCCTATGAGCGAGACTCGGCTTCAAATTTTGTGGTCCCAATGATATCGATGCTTTGCGGTGGAGCTTCAGGGACGTTAAATCACTGGAAAGCTTAACTTAAATTTGAAAATGCTAAATCCCTTTAGCGGAAACTTTGGTACGAGAGCCTCTTTTGTTGTTCCAAACACATAATCCTGTGCAAGCCACAGCTGGGATATTTCCTTAGCGTTCAATTATTGGCTTCCGAATGTAGCAGTTTTAGCGGCTTACAGTTACTCATTAATTTGTATGAGCGCAATAACCATGTTCCCGGAATTCGCACAAATTGAGGAATTTGCACAAATCAAGTGTTTACAAAAACACTTAAGTTCCATGCATTGCTGGTGTTCATGCGCTACAGCACACATTGCTTTACTCTACGTTCTTTTTTTTTACCTTATGTTTCATTCATGCGCCTCAAAAAATAAGTGAACCCGAGTGAGGCTATAATATCGCACTAAACTTTTGGTCAAAGTTGAAGCATGCTTTGGGCAGCCAATTAATTGCGTCTCGTATATCCCCTTCAGCATTTCTATGGCTGATTTAGCGTGAAGATATGACAACATTTTGGTCTCAAAAAACAGCGTAAGGCTCTATTTGACAAATAGAAAACTCTGTTGAGATGTCTGGGCCGGGAGAATTCTTGGCGCATATACTTTAGAAATGAGCAGTGTTGTACTGAAAAAATTTTTTTTAAATATATTACTTGTTATGCTAGCAAAAAAAAAATTAGATTATCACACTATATTATCTACAAAAAAAAAGGTAACGTGTTACCGATATTGAAAGAAAAGTAATGTTGATTACCTCTATTATCAGTACAAGATATGAAGTTTGAATCAGTGTGCCCTCGCTGCGGGAGCCATAACAAAAATTGAATACACCTTGTATTTATATTTCACATAAAGCCTCTGATGAAAACTTTATTTTGTGAATTACTGATACAACTAGGAAACTTTGCACAAGATGCGAGACTTATAATGCATGCAGTGGCATATGTTGACTGTAGAGTTTCATGTGACGATATATAACGTCATGGCACAGGTGAGATCCATTTCTAATAATCACAGTAAGCAGAAAAAAATCACGCCATATCTATGGAATGAATGATGATAAGTGGGCGAAGCTTGAGAAGGGGATATCATCGGTTAACTTCAACTCTCCCGCGAAAAGTTAGCCCATACATCATTATAAAGATGTAAGCATATGCTTATGTTATACAAATCAACTTTTAGTTTGTTCTTGTTCGTTCATTTCATTTCTTCATTTGTTCTTTTCATTTCTTTATTGTCATGGCGCCTGGATTGCGAGGTCCCTTCATTATGACGGCTTTATGGTCCGTGAAATGCAGCGAGAGAGGTTCTTACACTGGCTGCAGAGGGAAGTTTGCAAACATAAATTCTATGCACGTCCCTTAGATCGTGGTAGGTTGCATATGGATAAGTGCGTATTTGGAAAGCATGCGGCACGATGCAGTCATTGTCAATGAGGTCCACCCGTCCGTGCGTCCGTCCATGCTTCCATCTGTTTGTCACACTAGCACCACCTGCTGAGTGAGTCGTACAACTAGGTGGTTACGAAACGGTCACAGACATGCATGGACAGACCCGCGGCTTTAGGAGCTCTCCCCCTAAAAGATTTCATCAACCCTCTCCAAAAGGAAATCAGCACTGATCTCTCAACAAATTAACAGTAATTATTGCGGCGTGTATCGACTAGCAGACAAAACATAAGCACAGGTCTTGTTGAAGTAAAAAAACCCTAAATTATTTAGTCCATGTTAACAGATATTTGCAGCATAAATACTTTTTTTTTTCCATTCAACCTTGGTGCTGGAAAATAGCTACCGTTTATGTGGAGGCCTTTAAGGTGAGCCTTGCTTTCCCAAGAATTCAACCACAGTTGTGTGATCTGTAAGAAGCATAAGAAGTAAATTTTATTTTCAAGACAGGACTGATAAATAGCGCTGCCACATTGCAGAGACGACTTCCTGACAACTACAACTTGCAGGATTTAAACAACATCTCTATTTGTACATGGTTACGAGTACACTAGTTAAGTAACGTGCTATACCAATGATGGTGTTACTTGTAACGCATTGCTACAAGCACTAGAAACAAGGCAGGCATTCTCGCACCCATAACGATTATTACAAAGTACAGTAGACTCGGGATAATTCAATCTCTGATAATTCAAACTTTTGGTCAACTTAAACAAAATTTATTTTTTTGGTTGGCCCTCTATTCTTTCAATATATTTAAAAGCCTCCTAATTCAAACTTCATCATTTGGTTAATTCATACTTTTTGCAGTTCAATACCAGAAAATATCTGCTTTCCTACTACTGTTTAAAATTTCCAAGCTTATATTATCCTAACAGTCTAATAGAAATGAAAAATAAGCACCTCGGGCCTTCAAGGAAAAAGGCTTTCCTACTAAAGAAATGTTTGAAACAAAGCACACGTGTGGTAAACCGTGATGCTTCTCAACTGGTATAGAGAGCTTTGTGCTGAAGGCATATACTTATACCATAAAAGCAGTTAGCAATTCACAATTTCTTTAAAAGGTCAGATCAGTAGGAAATGGCCAATAAACTAGTGGACCTTACACCTCTGCTTTCTCTTCATTGTGTGCACTTCAGGCTTAAAAGCACTTGAAAAATTTTTAAATATCAATGCCTAATTATAGTGTGTGGTGTCACCTCGCCTAGAGTCATCTATCTGAGAATTTCTGATAATTCAAACAAAATTCAGAGGTTCCTTCGAGTTTGAATTAATGAGAGTCGACTGTACAAGCTTTCTCTCATCATAGCCTGCCACAGTAATACCTCGTTAATTTGAAGTCACTGGGGCCGCAAGAAATCTTGAAATTAAGCAAGTTTTCGAATTAACAGAACATACAAAAAGTGAGATGCAAGGAACTTAAAGTTACTGTCGACTCCTCTTAAATGGAAGTCGAAGGGGATCCAGAAAACCGTTCTATTTATCAGAAGTTTCATTTAAGCAAAGTATACTTATTTAGTGAACCAAAATCTGAAATCCAATGAACCAAATTTATTCTAATAGCACAAACCTCACTTTACTCATGTGGATGAGTAGTAGAAAAAAAAAAGAGTGAAGGGGTGGTTTGTTTGGCAAGCTTGAGTTGTTTCTTCACAAGGTACGCACCCATGCCTGACAAACTAGCTAGAAATTCTGGACATGCCTCATGCTCAAAATAGCGCTGCAAAAGTTCAACAGCCTCTTAGCTGATCGGTCTGGTGGCACCACTACACTGGCAATATTGTCATCACATTCATCGCTGGAAGGTTGGTCCTCATTTTGCACTTCCGCAATAATTTTTTTGACAGTCTCCTCATGACAGCTACAAACATATTCATCAATTGATTTGTAGTCTTGCAGCGTGAAAGGGCAGAGGGCACAACCTGACTGAATACTGCCTCAATGTCCGCATCAGCCGGGCTTTCTTCTTCATCGGGTACTGCTTCTTGCGTTTGAAAGCCAACATGATGAAAGCATCTGTGTACTGTTATTGCCTTCACTTGCTCTCATGCATGAACCAAAATGTGGATCACTGCCAATAAATCTATGCAGTAGCATTTGCCGCTGTCTATACAAAGCATTCTGAATAACCCCTTGATCCATCGGCTGGATCACTGCCCTTGCATTGGCTGGCAAAAACTCCAGAGTGATGGCTTGGAGTGTTTCAACCTCACCGTAGGCTGGGCAATCATCCACGATGAAGACAATCTTCCTGCCTTGCCTCGTAAATTTTGTGTCTTCCTCCTGTAGCCAGTTTTCGAAAATGGCCATGGTCGTCCACGCTCTTCCGTTCGCATGGTACGCAACAGGAATGTGTCGAACGCCTTTGAAACAGCATGGATGCCTTAATTTTCCTATTACGAACAACTTTAATTTCTCATCTCCCGCCATGTTTGCGCCCACCGGCACAGTGATGCGATCTTTACTGTGTTTTCCTCCACTACAGGCCTCCCCTTTGAAGGGGAGAGTCTTTGATGAAAGCGCCTTATAAAAAAGACCCATCTCGTCGGCGATGAATACGTCTCATGGCTCAAAGCTCATCAAAATTTCTTTAAGCCGCCCCTGTTGCCAGTCGGTGCAAATGTTTAAAAAGAACTTTTTCTAGTTGTTCATAAGGCGTCGCATCCGCATTGGAACTCCTTGCACGCTTGAACCACAGAAAAAGAACTTTTTCTAGTTGTTCATAAGGCGTCGTCCGCATCTGCATCCGTTTATATCTAAAGGTTCTGTTCTTTACAGCACTTTCAATCTTTTCTCTGTCTTTCCAGATCCGCGACAGCGTCGATTTCGGGATGTTGTATTTTTTCGCCACTTCCGTCTTGGGCAGGGCGCTTCGATCGAGCTCCTGAAGAACTTGGAGCTTCTTTTCAAGCGAGAGTGCATGGTGCGGCCTCTTCCTTTCCTTCGGGCTGCGATAACACTGTGATCCACCCCACTTCGCTGCACAAATAGGCCTAACACACAACTGATTTGCCGACTCGACTCCCGCACCCACCACAAGCGAGAATGGCTACTGGATTGGCTTGTCTCGAGGTGTTGCCATGGTCGTGAGACTACCTTTGGCATGAGCGAGTCTATGCTGTGTTTAGCGTCTGTACCGTTTAACCGTAGGTTACGAATAAGCACTGTTTCGATTAACCGATGAATTTTACTGCGCTAGACATAGAAATTCAGCCATATGATCACGTTTAGTTCCGTTAATGAGGCATTTTCGTTTAAGCGAGTTTTCTGTAGTGGGAGTCCACTGTATTCTAGGTAATCAGGGCTGATCGCTTGCTGTTCCAGCTAGTTTGTGGCTCCAAGGGTCATGTTTTCCCACAATACCTAGTCTTAATTTAGCCGCAAACGTAAAGGAGTGGCAAGCCTCACATGTCAGCGCTTCCACTGACAAAAAAAATGAAAACCTGCTGTGATCAACTGAAATGCGTGCCTGCGCAAAACAAAACATGCTTCACTGCAGCATAGCAGTGACATGCGGGCAGCATATCGTCTGCTCCTGGCTGTGTCAGCAGGTCATGATGCGATAATTTGCCTAGTCTTTCTGGTAAAATAAATAGTTCAATAATGGTCACTGTGATGAAATTGGCGATATGTTTTGGCTATAAAACGGTATCATTGAAGCTTTCGAACTTAGTTTTCGAAGTAGCCGTTGCAGGCAAGTACTCTGCCAGCAGTATAAGTGTACAAATTGCTGGAGCAACCGACAATCTGATATTCGCATATATCACGAATTTCGCCAAACTGTCCTTTAATAAGTTTCTTCCCAATTCTAGAAAGAATAAGTAAATCGTAACACGTTGACATAGTGACAGACATGCGATGTCATGCTGCCCGCGTGTCACTTCTGTGTTTCAGTAAAGCACATCTTGTTTTTCGCAGGCGCACGTTTTGGTTGACCACGAGAATATTGTTTCGTTGACCAAGACGAGACTGTTGATTACGAGACCGGCTATGTCACGTGTCCGGCAGTGCCTGTGCGCCGGCCGCTGGTATAGTACTTATGTATTTCTGGCACACAAAGTGTTCATGCCCCTAGCTTTCTTGTTCAGAAACTCAGCCTGTACAACATAGTGCTGCTGTTTACAACCTGCACTGTGCTGAATGGGGCTCATCATAGCAGTTGTGTTGAGATTGATTTATGCAGACGCACTACATATTAGTATATTGTAAATCGAGGTGATGGTATTTTTATCACACTGTGAAGAAAAAAAAAAAAGTGGGACTGCAAAATAATATCCCAGCATGAATGTTCAGGCACGTCTTGTTTTGTATGTACCCTCCTCTTCCCTCTTTTGGATGCAGTGCGTGCGTACATTTGGCAAAAATACGTGTACACAGATGTCAGTACGCAGCATTGAAACCAGGCACTCTACACGACAGTCGCATGCTTCTAACGCAGCTTATATACTGTTTGCATTTTAACATTCTCTGCAGTCATCACTGTCCTACTGGCCAGAATCTAGAAAAAGCGAAGGTATTGTCAACAGTGCAGCCAAACTATCCATCTGCAAGTTTGCTCGGCTGTTCCGAACACATGTCACCACAGCGGCAAAGTTCGGCACTCGTGCGGCCTTTTTTTTTGTCCTCGCGGTAGCCCACTGACTCATCGCATGCTTCTTGCCTGCTGCAAAGGGTGATACTGACTGCATCAACAATGTTGCACTATGACCAGCAAAATCTACGAACAGCTGATGTTTCTGCAAGACGCTCGCATGTAGTGTGGACTTTGCCAATATGCGGCTAAAAGCGAGTGCCAATGCTGCTATTCCTTATCAGATTTAATATCTACGGTTGAACATATCATTTGTATCAGTTTACTACAGTGAAATTAAACTCACAAGCATCTTATACGCACCAGTCTTATGTTTCTGGCGTGGGTGAAGGTGGCTAGTTGGGATTCACTTTCCTGTGCCGCAAAATCGGCAGTGCCATATTCTTCGGTCGTTGCTTTTACAGTGGTGACCGGCTCAAAAATGTACAGATGTACAGCAAACTCGTTAAGACTTCCATACCTGACCATAATAACAGCAACTACTCAATTTGAACAAATAAACTTGGCATTGCCGGCAGTGCAGTCAGCTGTCCTCACCGCCCCGCACGTGATGTCATGCAGATTCGATCAATCACAGGCGGCGGTGAGACTCACGATGGCGGACGCAGCTCCTGTTGCTTGTTTTCAGCAAACTAAAGTTGCTTGGTGTTGGTTAAAGCAAATTTTTTACTTGATTTTCAAGTTCGCTGCGTGAAATTACGGATCATAAAACCATAACCTCGTTTCTTTCTTTTTAAGTATTTAGGTGTCCCTTTAAGGGGAGATGCGAGTCGAAAAATCGCGTTTTTAGCGAAATTTCTCGTATTTCTGATTTTTATTGCATTGTAATCTTCAAACCTTCTTCTTTCATCTGTGAAAATTTCAAAACTAAATTCGAACCGCAAAATGCAAAAAAATGTGTATGAAGGCATCACGGTGGCTCAAAATTTCGTGAATTTGCGCCGATATTGGCCATCTTTGACTGCGCGCTGCTCCCCATCGCAGTGCTGCTCCCCATCGCAGTGCCGCCCGCCATCGCGATCGGTTGGGAAAGTTGCGTCCGGCCTTCTTCTTACACCTCCGACGACCGCCAGTTTTGTACGTGGGCAAACAAAAAATAAAAAACGAGGCCTTTTTATCACGTGGTTTGAGCGGTTTGAAACGCGCGGCACCCTAAGCCGCATCGCCATTGGCTACCAAGTCTTTGTCAGCTGTGTTGGTGGCGGCCATCGACATTTGGTCCGTCTGCTTTTCTGCGCGTCTACGCATATTTCCGCGATGACAAGCCCGAAAAAGTGCAACGTGAGACCGCAGAAGTTTCGAACGAAGCACAAGTTCAAGGGAAGGCGGCGTAAAGCGCCCCGAACGACGGCGACGAACGAGAACGCGCCTATGTGTGCTAGGCCTGACGGTGGCATCGACGAGTGCGCGAGCGACAGTGGCTGCGATGAAGGGATTGACGCTGCGCTTTCTTTCGTCAGTGCTTCGGAAAAGAAGCTCGGCTTCTTCAAAAAAGACGAAAGAAAGCGCGATGAGGTTTGTGCAACGACAGTTTTGTGCGACACCCTCTTGCTGACGGCACTTGTGGCAGGTGCGGCATGCCCTGCTTGCGGTATTCAAAAACTTGTAGTTCAGGAGCCGGCAGAAAAGCGCAAGGGACTTTCGTCGCTCCTCGAACTTCATTGCGAAAACAGCGAATGCTCAGCGACTGTTCTTTTGTGCTCCTATATGTCACTGCGTGTTACGGCGGACGGCAGCAGCCGAGTGAGCCAACGGTACGACAGTGGGAGCTCCCGAGATAGTTTCGCTGTAAATGTGAAGGCGGTGGTGGCTGCACGCGCTGTCGGCATTGGGCATGAGCAATTGTCGAGATTTTGCTCTATAATTGGACTCCCAAAGCCAATGCACCACTGAGGATTTTTTTCGATAGCAAAGAAGGTGCACACCGCTGCCATGTCAGCTGTGAGTGAAAACTTGCACCGATCCAGAGAGTTGACGAAAGAAGTAGCAGGCGAAACTGATGTGGCTGTTATGTTCGACGGCACTTGGCAGAAGAGGGGCCACAAAAGCCACAACGGGATTGGTGCAGTTATCTCCTTAGATACTGGCCTCTGCTTAGACTTCGAGGTCATATCAAATTACTGCCTGACATGCAGTAGGCACAAGGATATGGGCCCAGACGAGGAAGTGTGGCAGGCATTCCATGGCCCAGTCTGTGAAAAAAATGCAGACTGTTCCTCCCATGCCATGGAAACGGAGGCTGCAATGCGCATTTGGCAGAGAACATTGACTTATGACACCCCACTGCATTTCATGACATTCTTGAGTGACGGTGACAGCAAAGCATATAGTGCAGTTGCAGAGTCAAAAGTCTATGGTGCTGTCAATATAGAAAAAGAAGACTGCACTAATCATGTGGCCAAGAGACTTGGCACCGCGCTACGGAAGCTGCATGTGCCATTACCACGAGGGCAGAAAATGAAAGAGCCAGTCATTCAGAAGCTCCAAACATACTATCAGATTGCCATAACAAGCAACAGGGGGAGTGTGCGGGATATGTACACTGCAGTATGGGCTTCGTACTTCCACTCATGCTCTACTGACAATGCTGGCAGCCACAAGTTTTGCCCTGCAGGAACAGAGTCGTGGTGCAAACATCAACGCGCTGAAGCACTTGGTGAACCTGCACCACGCCACACACCTCTCCTAACAAAAGCACAGGGATTGGCTGTTTTGCCCATTTATAAGCGGCTAACGGATGAGAAGGTCTTTGCTCGATGCATCAAAGGGAAAACCCAGAACGCATCGGAATCCCTGAACAGCAAAATTTGGCTACTTTGCCCCAAGACTAAGTTTGTCTCCCGAACGGTTGTCGAGACTGCCGCAGCTATGGCAATCCTGTGGTTCAACAA
This sequence comes from Rhipicephalus microplus, assembly GCF_043290135.1. NCBI lineage: Eukaryota > Metazoa > Arthropoda > Arachnida > Ixodida > Ixodidae > Rhipicephalus > Rhipicephalus microplus. Next base: position 7,544,508 of record NC_134704.1, on the reverse strand, counting down.
GGGTCATGCTACTTTCGAGCACATCCTGGAAGAGCTCAACATACTGCCATCTAGAGATCTAGTTACTTTCGGTGATTCTCGTGATGCGAGGCGCATCAAGAGAATGTCCGAGCGTCTGACAGCAGAAGCAAGGGCCCACCGTCCTCGTGGAGCGAAAAGGGCACGGCTAGAAGAGGGTGCTCGCAAGGACCGTGAGGGCACAACCTATGCTGCAGGACAGTTCTAGTAACTTGCAGTGCTCTTCAAAGTTCTGTTGAACATTATGGCCAAAGATTATGCATTTCTAACAACTCTGTGATAAAAAAAAAGTTTCAAACTTTCAAATGCGTTTTTCTCCTTTTGCAGTTTTGTGTGATGTGTGCTTCTTATACACGCTAGTTCGTATACTTAGAATTGTCATACCTCTATGAAATTGCACATAGCATGATGAAGGCCCATAGAGTGCAAGTATCTATTCAGATTGTCAGTGCTGCTTGATTATTTTTTTCAAAAATTACATAACACTGAAAGCCCTTGGCAACTAGAGCCATAGTAAATTTTTCTATTTTATTATTGTATTTCACCTTTTTACACACAAAATTTATATAGTTTTTTGCACTCTACAGTTCCAAAGGATCATAGTCAGCTATATCTGCATGCTTTATCTCAAATTTTTGTAGGTCAGAATTGTTGCATAACAATGGCAATAATTTTGCAGTATCTGACCTGCAGAAAGAAAACCAAGCAATCTACATGAAAATAAATGACATATTTGAAAAGAGGAGAAAAAACTCTATTAGCATGCCAATTTGTGTTAAATTCAGACTCTTATTAAAGAAAATCGTTTTTCGAGTAGCATCTCCCCTTAAGACAGCAAGTGGCTGGATTGAATGGCTGAAATATTTGCAAAGAAAGCTGGCTATCATTTGGTTGGCCACATGAAGTCAGTAAAAGCATGGGAAAGTTTAATTGTGGTCGTGGTTTGAAGTGAAGAAGCAATAAAAAAGGGTAATCAAAATAAAAAGTATGATGGCAAAAAAAAACCGACATCTTGAACATTACATTTGTGATATTGCGCCAATTTTACCAGCACACACTTTCATTCCCTGCACTTTGTTTTGGGAGATTTCTCAGTGCTGATAAAACCTTACTTGTATAATTCTAAGTTCACGCATAAGACTCTTTTTTTTTTTTTTTTTCAGAACAAGGGAGCAAAAAGGTGTGTTGTGATCAACCACAGAATCTGGAGAATCCACTCAGATGTCCAGTAAAGCTGTATCAACTTTATCTCTCGAAATGGTGAGTAAACAGCTGTCCTCTGAATCTTTTAAAGTTTCATCTCTCGAAATGGTGAGTAAATTGATGGATGTGACTGAACAAAAAGGCTTGAACAGCAAATATTAGAATATATACCTGCATTCATGAAGCAAGACATTGCTGTAATTTCTTCATGGATGTGGCTTTCGTTTTAGTGAATGAAGCAATACAAATGAAACAAACATTTTATACAAAACATGCTAGTATTCACTACTGGTTTCTATTTCATTGCAGTCCAGACAATGTCAAGTCTCAGCAGGGGGCATACTACATGTTGCCAGACCGAATGTGCAACTATGAAGCTGCTGTCTGGTATTCCAGCAGCCCCCTGGGAAAGGATACCATATCACGTATGCTGACAAGGTTCAGTGTTGTTGAAGAAGTGAAAGACATCTCAAGCAAACTATTCTGTCCAGCCTGATAAGTTTCATCCGAGCAACATAGCTTTGGACATGGATTCATCTTTCTTTTTGTTTCAGTTTCTATATTCAAACTTTCCCCATCCCTGTGTCCTTCACTGTGTTTCTCATAGATTGTTGTCATGCTGTTCATATGGAAATTGCAGTCATCTCCGCAGTCATCTCTGTGGTGTCATAGGTGCAACAACATAGCACACCTGAACTATTACTAATGATGTGCAACACGAGACAGTAGTGTTGTACACAGTAGACATTTATTCATAAAAGTTTGTTCTGTTGCAACAATATCATCTGTTGCTTGCTGCATGTCTGCTGTGGTTCATTTTTGTGATCTGCTGCCAACCATAACCTCCTACTGTTGATTAAATTTCTCATTGAAAATGGCAACAATAGTATCTGGTTTTTGTTAACATCTTGATCAAGTGACAGCAGGCTTTGTAAATATTCTTTGTATGTTGGCTTCAAAACTGCAATGAAAAGCTCAAACTTAGGTGTGGCCCTTATTCTGATGACGTAGAATGTTATCGTCGAAATATTTCACGCTTCTATTGCTGCTTATATAAAAATATTGTAGATGCTGCTGCTCGCTCAGGCGTTTAGAGCACCTGGCTCCATTATATCAGTGTTACTTTACTTGAACTCCTTTATATAATGATGGCTAGTCGGCGCATTAACATTGCAACTACATAGAATGTAACCAGAAATGCTATTTTGGTGAGAATGTAAACTTTTACAACACAATTTTTCAATCTTATTTTACAATTAGATTGACCTAAAGCCTCTACATGAAATTTCTGCTGACCAGTGTCATTTGTGTTCTTTCTTGCGTTTGCTGTGCAGAATGGAAATGCTGAAATATTCTTCCATACATAGAGAAAGTGCTCTGGGCGTGGGTCGTTTTGCTTCTTGCTAATCTGCCCTGTTGGACTGGAGCAGAATTATTTCTATTTGTCAGTGCAATCTGATGACTTCTTGAAGAGTCATGTGTCAACTCAGTGTGCTGTGTTGATGAATTTCTATACCGAGTGTTTGCAACTGATTTTTTGTATGCTGGACTGCGACATGGCTGCGCTGCGCACTAGTGCTAGGGTGTCAGCATTGCCATGACTGTAGTTATGAAATCGGAAAATGCCCGGGCACGACAACCCTCTATCAGGCCTCGGCAGTCAATGTTGTCGATGCCACACCACATTCAGTTTACAAGTGTCAGTTAGCTGACACATGAAGAAAAATGCACAACAGAAGATATTGAAACCAAATTCTGGAATTGAAAGTACTCAGTCCATGATTAAGATGAAGAATAGAAGAAGGCTATTCTCCAGCTGGTTGCACTGTGTTGAAAAGCTGCATGAGCCGTGCCAGTTAGAGTTTCCTAGATCAGCGAGCCTAGAAAGACTCCAATTGGAAATTAACAGTGCAAGCCGATATAAACATAAAGGACAAAAAAAATGGGTCAGGTGTCAATTTTGTGTACACCTGCAGGAAGCGTGGAAAATTGCATAGCAGAAAGGAGAGCAAAACAACAATTAGAGAACAGGGCAAGGATACAGATGCATGGCAGAACCTGTGACACTGAAGTAGGCACAGATATAGAAAGTATCTTTTGTAATGCTGTAACAGACAGGATTGAAAAGAGCACTGACACAAAATTTCGAAGGCAAGATATTGAGCAATATAGCTTTATAGGGAAACACACACAACATTTACAATATATCAAGGGTAAATATGGCCTATAGCATAATTAGAGTTAATTTTAAAGTGCGTGCAACATTACTAAGCGAGATGCGGAACCTTTCCCGACCCCAAAATCAACGCTGCAGCAATGTAAACAAACCTACGTCACGAGTTGTTTTGGCTGATTGCTAGCACATGTCTAACGCTTGCGCTACTTGCAATTTTCTCCTCTGCTCTTGCGCGTGAGCTGTCAGTACAGCGCACGCTCTCGTGTGCGGCGCCCACGTCACAGTTTTGCGTGGTCACGTGGCTAGCTGTGTTTACTTTGCTACCGGAAGTGCTCCTACCTAGCTCGCTGCTTTTTGAAACCAAAATTGTGGCTGGGTGCCCTATATAAATGACCGTCACGCACTTGCGCGAACGAGGTTCCCAGCCGTGGTAAAAAGGTCATAAGCTACCTATTGCATAAAAAAATTATAACAAGTTGCAAAATGTTTGTGTCTATGCTCTTCAAAAAAGCACAGTGGTCAGTCGGTATGCTGTGAAAATTGGGCAGCAAAACCGTGGGCATGCGAGTGAATGCAATTAGCTGATCATGTGTTGTCACAATCCGATGCCAGACTTTAAATGTGTGTGCTTACACTTAATTGGCCGAAGCCAAATCACATGGTCTGCTGGCTCGCGCAGTGACGATTTTAGAGATTTCGCAGTGCCATAAAGCAGTTCTGGTAGCAAAGTAAACACAGCTGGCCACGTCACCACGCAAAGCTGTTACGTGTGCGCCGCACTGACAGCCAGCACACGCGAATTCGCAGGAGTGGAGGAAGAAATTGCAGATAGTACAAGCGCAAGGTGCGTGCTGGAACAACTTTCTGTGGCAATGAAGGGAGGAGTGGAGCTACGGCAGATGTACTCCTCTGCGAAGTAGTCCACGTGAACTAGCTTTTCGAATGACGGCCGTGTTTGAATAATACCACAGTATATAACGTATTACGTCTGCTTACACAGCCATTTGTGAGTGAAATTTGACATAAGCACCTTCGGCGAGTCGTCGGAATAGCTGGAGGGGGACATGCGCTCACCTAAACACGAAGGTGCCATTTTTACTACGAGGTGGACTTGAAACGTGCGACGTTTTCAGAGGTGCGAAATTACACTTCATAAAGCAAGACAAATAATTGTGATACCTTCGTTTGCTCAACATCTCTTTATAAACTGCACACTTTGAAAATAATTTTTTTTTTAATTTTCACGTGGAATACGTTAGATGCATTTGTTGGACTATATTTTTTAGTGGTGGCACACGCCCACTTTAGTTCCGTAGCCTTCCTTTCATTGCCACAGAAAGTCGTCCCCAAGTATAGCATCCAGCCTAATGGTGCCGTAGGTTTGTTTACATTTCTGCCGTTTTGTTGTCGGCGTTGTGAGGGGTTGCGCATCTCGCTCAGTCGCGTGTAATGCATTTGAAAATTCATTTTAATTATGCTCTAGGCCACATTTACCCTTGACATTTCGTAGATGTTGTGTGTGACGCCACATAAAGCTTTCTCGGTCCTTATCTCGCCTTCAAAATTTTGTGTCAGTGCTCCCTTAAACCCTGTTATGGGGTTACACAAGGTACTTTCTCCGCCTAGGCCCACTTCACTGTCGCAGGTTGCTGGCATACATCTGTATTCTTGCCCTGTTATCTAATTGTTGTCTTGCTCTTCTTTCTGCTGTGTAACTTTTCACACTTCTTGGAGGGGTACACAAAGTTGACACCTGATTCATTTTTTTTTTCATTTGTGGTTATATCTGCTCGCACTGTTGATTTCTAATTCGATTTATTAGGGTGGCTCGTTGGGCAAGTTATAACATAGTTCTGGTGAAAATACCAGCAGCACTAAATGAATAAGCTGAAGAAACTGAGACAAGAAACCAAAACTGTCCCTGTCTGTTGTCTCGGTTTCTTCAGTTTCATTTGGTGCTGCTGGTATTCCTTCCAATTCTAATTGGAGTCTTAGTAGGCTTGTCAGTCTAGAGAACTTTAAATGAAACGGCCAGTTGTACGCCGTTAAAACCATCAGGCAGCGAAACTGGGGGCACACGAGTCTGTGCAACTGTCCATCATTCATATGACTATAGCGCACCGTGACAAGTACACTGGCTATTGTACAATAACAGTAGATCTATAAAACCTAGAAAGCACCGTGTAAATATACAGCACTGCTCAGGCACGTGTCATCACTGGTTATGACAATCAGTTCCCGCCAACATCAAGCGATAATTCTAGATGCCTCACTTTTTTTTTAGCTGACAAGGCTAAGGCGGCCACGCTCGCACATTTTTCTTCCATTTTGTCAATTTCATAGGCTTCAATGATTTCGAGCGTAGTTCTGTCATGAGCCTGATTGAGAACAACGAAGTGCACAACCACATCTGTGACAGTGAATTCCGAAATGATCAGATACAGCTTTTCTTACGTTGTACTGGTGTTCCCTAAGTCTTCGGTTCACACACCTTTCAGTTTGGCCTAAGTACGCGCGTTCACAGGTAAAGAATACAATACACAACACTTTTATGATGAACCCCAACCAACTAGCCTGGCAACATGCCTTAGCAAATGTGATTGGCTGATCACGTATTGTCGCATATACAATGCCAGATTTCAAGTGTGTGCGCGCTTACACTTGATTGGCCGAAGCGAAATCACGTGACTTACCGGCTCGCGCTGTGGCGTTTCTAGAGATTTCGCGGTGTCATAAATCGGCCGCTAGATTCAAAATGTGCACAATAGGTGACCAGTAAAAGAGCGAGAGATTGTGGGATGCACCGACTGCTGCCGGCTTCCGATTCGAGAAGAGTAGACGACGGTGAACCGCCGTAAGCCTCAGATTATTCGGGATTCACGCGCGTGGTCACGCGTTTATCTTCGTCCTGATAAACCATGGTCGGTTGTTCAGCCGTTCGCCCCGCCGCGGTGGTCTAGTGGCTAAGGTACTCGGCTGCTGACCCGCAGGTCGCGGGTTCGAATCCCGGCTGCGGTGGCTGCATTTCCGATGGAGGCGGAAATGTTGTAGGCCCGTGTGCTCAGATTCGGGTGCACGTTAAAGAACCCCAGGTGGTCGAAATTTCCGGAGCCCTCCACTACGGCGTCTCTCATAATCATATGGTGGTTTTGGGACGTTAAACCCAACATATCTATCTATCTGTTCAGCCGTTGGCTGCTACAACTCGAGCGTGAAAGGCAAACGCAGGTATCAATTCCCATGGAATGAAGAAAAATTAGGTGGGCCGCGGCTCTGAAGAGATCTACTGCAACAGGTAGCCTTTGGGTACGGAACGTTGAACCAGAGTGTGCGAAAACCATTTTATCGCAGGTACGTGTGTATTCCACACCAGAAAAGCTTACGCATGAATTTGATGCGAAAATTATATCGAGAAATAAATTGTCGCGCAGGCGCGCCTAGCAAAGATATGGGAACGCGCGGGGAAAATCTACCTGCCGCACGAGATGAGCGCCGGCCATTGCACAAAAAACGGGAAAGCTTCACTCAATAGTTAGTTTACACGAAGCGCTGGACGAGTCCATTTGCGTTTATCATGGTCAAACTGCGCCAGGACGTCACCAAAGGGAAGAAGTGCGTTAAACAAGCGCAGGGTTTCGATTATTCGGCGCTGAATATATCTGACTGTATTGTTTATGTGCAGCGTGCAGCGTGCAGCGCAGCTTGATCAAGATCAGCGTTCAAATAAGCATATGGCTTTGACTAAGAAATGCATTATAGTGCACTTAAGGCTAGGAAAGAAAAAAACGAAGACATCTCAACGCGCTCAATAAGTGCTGCGCTTCATGCCGATCGACCGATGATGGCGGCTGAAGCAGTGATCTCGATATGAACTCTTAGCACACTGCTACTGTCATCACCATCCTCGGAGATCATTATAATGGTGATATTTTATCTGCAGTAACGTATCATACAATGAAAGCTGTTCTCTGTATCAACTGATCTGCTAGCCAAACTGACAGTACCCCCCGAACAGCATAAAAGCATTGCAGATCATTTTAGTGCGATAAAAAAGTTTCCTTACAGTTCATGGCTTTCGTAGCTTGTCGTCATCACAGTTAGCAAAAAAAAAAAAACATCTGCAGCACTGACATAGCACGTAGAGGTGCTTTTTTCAACGGAGAGATACGAAAATGCGCACGTGCCGCTGCTAACCCGCGTGGTGCGTCGAGCCGGAAGCCGTCGTATCCCACACTTCCCTGCGATTGCCTATATTACTGGTCACCTATTGGTCAAAGCGAGATGACATGACACGTGGGCTCAGGCAATGGCGAAGCTCCGCTTCACGTGCTAGGCCGCCGGCACAGAATCCAGTAGGTTTGTTTAGCTTTAAAAAAAAAAAAAAAAGCAGCCTTCTCTCTATGAAGTCGGTTTGGAGCTGAATGTGCGCCCCCTCCCCCTCTTTGGCAAATAGGCGGGGAGGGGGGCGTCCCTCGTGCGCATGCGTACAAGGCTAAACTGCTAAAGACGAAAACAAGAGGCTTGACATAGACGAGCGGGGGACTAGCAACTACATTTGTATAGCTAAAAACCCGTGACGCATCACGTGTGTGCCGTCGGCACAAAATTGTGTTGTTATAACTCGAGTAAGAAGACTCTCGTAGAAGAGAAATCGAATTTGAAACACATGCGTCCCCTAATCTATCGATCAACTCAATGATCTTGCGACCTATGTGCCTACTTCGGCTCGTGCCGCATGCAGAAGGAAAGTGGCCATGCCTTGCAGACAAGACGGTGAAGGCCATGGTTGCCGATGGGTCACAAGGAACGCTTATTGGTCGCATGCGCAAATGGCGGCGCGCAGAGCGAGTGCCTAGCTCGGTCACGCGCGGCCGCCGCCAACGGACAGTGATCGACGAACCTGCTAAACGAAAATATTGGGACGGTCAAGAACAAACGTGCTGTGATGTTTGCGGCCTGTGTGTCACTCGCAGCTCCGATAATTACCGCCCATATTGTGCTTCTCCAACAAACTTTCAGCTTTGCACTAGGTGTTCAATCAGCTGCACGCAAAAAAGCAACGGTGCAACTCTGCGGGATAATTGCCCTGGGCAGCTCGGTTTTTTCTGCAGAAATGGTAAGTTTGGGGTACACAATATAATGCAACTTGTTTTGCTACTCGGAAGATGTTCTCCGAATTGTCCTTTGCCCGTGTCTGTCATACGATCGCCCGAATGTGGTGCATGACACTCGAGTCATGCTACAGCATACTGGCATGCATAGCGATGCTCATTGAGCCGCTTGTTGGTGCATCTTCACGATTGCCCAATGTATTTCTTGCTACATGTCAGTGGGGTAGAGTATACGATGCCTACTTTACATTCAACGTATTTTTTAGCATGACGTGTTCGACATACGTCGCCCCGTGGTCTTTCACTTTCTGGCACATTCCTTTCGATTTGAGTGGAGCTGAGGACACAACATTCAGATCATGCCCGACTCCTATGTTCTACAATTTATGGGATGCTTTGTGAACGTAGGGGATCACTAGAATGCATGAAATGAAAGAAAAGCAGAGAACCCAACAAGCGTGGCAAAAAACCTGTAGCAATAGTCTGCGCTCGTGCTGTCTACTTTTCTGTCTCCTCCCCAACTTCGTTTTCGCAGCAATTGTAACGCAATTTTTTCCATTCTTGGGTAAAGGACGTCACATCTTGACGCTATGTGTTATTCGGTGAGCACATCTGGTCAACGCCGCTTCTCGCATTGAGAGCCGTTGGTGCTTTGTTCTCGTCTTGGAATGTTAGCCTTCCAGCGCTGAGGAACGACGCTGCAGTGCCAACCATTTTCGCGAAAGTAAATCCCGTACCGCCTCGGCGTTTTAGCTTTAGAAAGCAAAGCCCCGTGTGACGCACCGCGTGGCGAAGCAATAGTTGCGTGGGCGTCGTGCTATTTTTCGAAATTTCGGACTTTCTATGGCACAATTCACGTTCCTTTGTCGGAAACTAAAAAATTATCGTCTCTATTATAGAAACCTTGATGCACGTGGTGACTTGAGCATGAATTCAGCTTGTTGGCCTCAAACTCATCGTAATGAACTGCTGAATACTGCAACAAAATTCATTTTTACTTGCTTTCCCATTCCTAACAAAAGGGGCAGGGTCAGGCGCGCTACCTGTAGTGCAGCTTCAGTCTTGGAAGGAAACAAGTCCGTTTGTCAATATGTCGGCTCGAGCACACCCCGTGTTCACGAATCTTAGCCACTCCTGGCGGTCGTATATGCGCATTTCTTAAATCTTTCTAAGGATACTTCAGCGCAAAAATGTTGGTTGGTCGACGAGTCTGCGTCAACCTGGAGTCTGTGTCAATCTGGATCTGGTCTCTGCGTTCATACTTGTGTGCGTTGTCGATTTAGAAGCAAATATTGCGCATGTGTGAGGTACAGTATCAACTTGTCAATATTCTTTGGTGTATTTCTTTATGCTAGAGAATTAAGGCATACATGAGTAGTTCTGGAGACCGTAGCGTTTATTACGCTGCACTGACAATGCGACGCTATGCACGAAAAGGTGGGTGCTCCCTACGCTTTGCTACACCATGCTTTGCTAACACGATATGGTGCTGCCACCTACCCGTGGTCTTGCGTTCAACAAATTATGGCCTCCGAGATTCCTCGCGCACGTTGCACACTCACTTTATCGGCGGCCAACCTTTCGTTTTTTTAAGATTACTACAAGATGGCGCTCTTGTCTCACGCAGTGCTCCAGAATTCCATTAACCGATTTTATGGCGCAGAATAAATGGAATAAACGTTTTATTAACTCTCTCCAGACGAAATATGACATATGCAGTCAAATATGCAAGTACGGGGCCATTTCTTCCCCGCATTTTCCCACATTCAATTGATACTACACTCGTTCCATTTTCAAGCTCTACGAATACAGATGTCCGTCACTAGTCTCACACTAACCGCCAACTTTAGCCACCACCTCATGACACTCTTAGAAAAAAGGTGAGAGTGCTTGCTAACTTTGGGTAGTAATGGTTTGTCCAACCCTGGTAGCAAGCGCAGTTAGTAACGGCGAGGGTGGTAACAGTTACTACCTCTGCTGTTAATACCAGCATTTAGTAACTGTTACTACCCTAGCCGTTACCACCCATGGGTAGTAAATTTTAAAAGTTTCAAGAATGAAGTAGTGAAGAATACTTGTTTATTCATTTTGACACATTTTTCTACTGCTAATGTTGGTCAATCAATGTCTCATCACTAGACAACTTCGGGTAAGGAAGCGTATTGTGCCATTAATGCGAAGAATGCATAGAGCAAACAAGTTCATTGGTGATTTTTTTACGTATCCATGTAGTAAGAAGTAAGCGTGGGCTATATATAGCCCCTACTTTGCAGGGGCATGTCTGGCACAGGGGAGCACTTGTGTTTCAAGATGAATTATAACTAATTTAAACCTGTAACACTATATTATACTACCTGCTTACGTGTGTTGGTGACGTAGCAAAATATTTTTAATCACCATTACTTATAAAAAATTATATGTTATATTTATTTGTTATAAAAGTGCTGCAAAAGGCATTATCTACAATGGCCGAAACAAGGTACCGAACTCATTCTCAGTGCATTTGAATGCTTCACACGGCTAATATATCAGCGTTTAAAAGGTAATGATCGTTTTTGGGGTTTGACGCGCCAAAACAATAATAATATTTGGAGACACGCCGCAGTGGAATAACTGTGACTGTCCTCGGGGCTAATTGCGACCGTCTGGTTATTTTGATCTGCTGGTCTTGTTAATTTGAGCTGTAATTTACTAAGTTTGTTGTAATTGTCCATTAGAACGCGTGTAGCACTTGCTTATGGTTCGTTAAATTGTACTTCTGCGTTTCGACAATATCAGAATGACGTTTACATATCTCGGTTGCATAATTTAAAACAAAAAGTACTTTCTTGATCTATGGATACCTTCTGCGTCATTTTTCTGTTTAATGGTAATACGTCGAGATGATTCCTCTCATAAATTGTAAGAATCGCATTCACACTCTATTTTGAATTAGATAGTCAAAAGCCGGGTAGCAAAAAGGTAGTAACGGGGCAAGAAAGATAGCAATGGCTACAGCTACTACCTCTTTCATTTCAGTTACTGTTTGCTAACGTTGGTAGTAAACAGGTCGCAAAAAAGTTAGTAATGATTGCAGGTAGTAACTGTTTACTAACGTAGGTAGTAAAAGAGCAGTAACGATCGAATAAAGGTAGTAAGGGCTGCAGTTACTACCTATTTGCTTGCAGTTGCTACCTTTTTACTTTTTTTAAAGAGTGCACAATTAGCTTGACAAGTCTCATGTATCTGACCAAAGGCGTCTGCCCACTCATTTGAAGATCCTCGGGACCTGCACAGACTTAGGTCCCTGGATATTTTTAGCAAAGTACCGCGCACCCTCCTCTACTGCCTCTCGGGCCGCCACGAGCATCGTAAGTGTTATCAGCGTGACAGAACACTCTTGATATGACAGTAGCGCGAGTTATAGGGCCGCGCCCGCACGGTGACCGTTCGGGAGAGGATGTGGATGAGGTTTTAGACACTTGGGAGAGGATATAAAGGAGAGTGTCGATACTTTCTGTTATGTCTTCACAACTTGGGAGCCGACTAGCCAACACACACATGTTTATTTCAACGAGCAATACAACGGAAAAGAATCGCACCGCACACCCGCGGCGGTCTTATATCTAACAAAGAACTTAACAGTGACGTCAGAGAGCCAGACACTTCCATGTGCATCTTATCTTATATACGACACGCGCTCTATCTTGGGTAGTATTACACAACACTCCTTCCCCCCCCCCAAGTGTTTTTTTTTTTTTTTAGTACCGATCCGGCGGTCGTCTTTGCCGGGTGCTGCGTCGAAGTTCCGGAAGTTCCGGTGGGGAAGATTGAGTCTCGCCCCCGCCGCAGTCCCCACCAGCAGATGAAAGGCCCGGTAGGTTGACCGGTTCTTTGTTTGTATCTTCTGCCTGCTCCTCGACTTGATCGGGGTCGGCCGTCTCTCGTGCGCCCTCGATGGGTACAGGGGCACCTAAAGACCTGCGAGGCACAACGTCTTGGGTGCATGCGGGAAGTTCGTAGTTTGCAGACGGCACCTGAACCGAAGGCGGGAAACACTCCTGGAATGTTCGTGGTCTCATATGATCAACATGCACGTACCTCTCCTCGTTCCCTATCCCTATCACATAAGTGCTTAAACTCTCGCGTTTTTTTACCTTACCGCTCAACCACTCTCCTTCCCCGAGGCGCAGTCCTTTTTCACAAGGTAGGATCAGAAGAAAGGCCAATCGCTTTTGCCTCTAGAACGCTCACTAAAACAGAGCAGGCGTACGCCCATATCGAAAAAGAAGCACTGGCTGTCGTGTACGGGTTAAAGAAGTTTCACAAGTACCTTTTTGGGCGAAAATTTGTAATATACTCAGACCATCAGCCCTTGGCGGGATTATTGGGAGAGGATAGGCCGATTCCTGCGATGTCAGCGGCACGCGTGCAGCGATGGGCTCTGCAGATTGCTGCGTATGAGTACAAATGGGTTTATCGCAAATCACGCGATATAGGCAATGCAGACGCACTATCGCGCCTGCCGCTTCGGAACTCTGATGACGTGTCGGAGTACATCGGCTTTTCGATGCTAGACGAGCTCCCACTCTCCGCAGAACACATCAGAAGGGAAACGAGAACAGACAGCCTGTTGTCAAAAGTGTTGTTTTACACGCAGAGCGGTTGGCCTTCAAAAGTGTCTGACGATGCACTGGCGCCCTATTTTGTGCGACGCCACGAGCTTTCTGTTGACAGAGAATGTGTGACGTGGGGAAACCGGGTGATAGTACCATTGTCTCTCCGCGACAAAGTGCTATCACTGTTGCACGAGGGCCATCCTGGAATGGCACGTATGAAAATGCTGTCTAGAAGCCACGTATGGTGGCCTCGCCTTACGCCGGATGTTGAGCAAAAAGTTAAAGAATGTGTAACATGCCAGTTGACGCAAAATGCGGCGCCCAAGGTTCCGGTGATGTCATGGGGAGTGGCGGGGCGCCGGTGGGAGCGTGTGCACTTAGATTTTGCGCATCGAGACCAGCATTGGTTCCTAGTACTTATTGATTCGTACTCCAAGTGGGTTGAAGTGTTTCTGATGAGGTCAACTAATAGCGAAAAGACAATAGAGAAATTGCGCACCGTATTTGCCGCGTACGGATTACCGGAAGAAGTGGTAACAGACAATGGGCCCCAATTTACTTCGGAACTTTTCGAGACGTTCATGAGTCGTAATGGCATCCGGCACACTAAATCGCCGCCTTATCACCCGGCATCGAATGGCAGCGCAGAGCGTTGTGTACAGACGTTAAAGAAAAATCTTCTTAAGCAGGTCATGGACGAGCAGAAGAATGGGCGGATGAAGTCTCTCCAGCAGCGGATCGACCAATTCCTATTCAATTATAGGAACACGCCAACAGGTGTTACTGAAGAGACGCCGGCCCAGCTGTTCTTATCGTGGAAACCTAGAACCAGGTTGAGCTTTCTCCATCCAGATATCGAGCAAAGGATGAAAGAAAAGCTAGAGCGAACAAGGCAGGCAGCCAATCGGCGACGTGGAGCTTGGAGAGACTTCGAGGAAGGGGAAGACGTCCTCGTACAAGGACTGCGCCCCGGGGAAGGAGAGTGGTTGAGCGGTAAGGTAAAAAAACGCGAGAGTTTAAGCACTTATGTGATAGGGATAGGGAACGAGGAGAGGTACGTGCATGTTGATCATATGAGACCACGAACATTCCAGGAGTGTTTCCCGCCTTCGGTTCAGGTGCCGTCTGCATTGTACGTGTATATTGAAAAAGGCCTAGGTGGGTGTTGACAGTGACCAAGGGTTGCGACTCGGGGTGCAGCTGCAACTGTTGGTACGCTGTCGACAGGTCAAGGACAGTAAACCACTTGCATCCATGCAGCGCTACAAACGTATCTTCCATTGTTGGCAGAGGGTAATAATCAGTTCTCAGACAACGGTTTAGGGTCACTTTGTAGTCTCCGCATATTCGCACTTTGTTGTTTGCCTTGGGGACAACTACTAGAGGCGTTGCCCATTCACTGTGTTTTACTGGAACCAGTACTCCAGATTCCACTAGCGACTGCAACTCCGACGCTACCGCGTTCCGGAGTGCGAATGGCACAGGCCGATGTTTGCAGAAAACAGGCGTACAGCTGTCTTTTAGCACCAGTTTGACCGACGTGTCAGCTATCAGTCCTAGTGATTGATTAAACACTTCCGAAAATTTTTCGATGAGTGCGGCTGATCTATCATGTGTGTTTGCTTTATCAAAGTTGATATTACACACGCTTGCCCAATTCAGCTTCAAAGCCTCTAGCCAGTTGCGGCCCAACAACAAAGTGTCACAATTTTTTCCGTCCGGACTACAATCAACGGCAAGGTCTCGGTTTGCCCGTCGTGCTCTACATGCACCGTCAACTTTCCGGCAACTGCTAGTGTGGAACCGCCATACGTTTTTAACCGTAAACTACATCTTTCTAGGGGTACATTCGGCCAATACTGTCTGTACATTTTTTCTGGCACAATAGACACAGAGGCTCCGGTATCAACCTGCATCGTGACATTCCTGCCTGCGATCTTAACTTTCACAGCGTAGCCACCGTGACTACTCCGACATGAAAAAATATGACTAAGCAAGACCTCGTTCTCACCACTTTTATCGTCCCAGTCACCCGAGTCTTCTAAGCCAGTACCATCGATGAGAGAATGCACCGAACGTGGCGTTGTTCTGCAGACCCTTGCCAGGTGTCCCACCTTTTTGCAGGCACGACATCGATATTTGCGAAAAGGGCAGGTGGTGGCGTCATGCGCTGCTCCGCAACGCGAACAGTCCGTCGCCTCGGCATGCCGCTCCGCGTTACCGCTCACGCCCCTTTTCGTACCTGTGGACCGTTGGGGGTGGTGTGGCCGCACCAAGTTCACGTCACCGAGTTCTTTGGGGTGAATTTTTCTGGTTTCTGTGCGAGCGAGTTCCCCACTTTTCGCCAGGTCATAGGCAGCTTGAAACGTCAGGGTACTCTTCTTAAGCAGCTCTGCTTGTGCCGTTTCATCTCTCAGTCCGGCCACGAACCGATCCCGCAGGGCGTCATCCAAGAATTGGCCGAACTCGCACGATCCAGCCAGCCTTTTTAATTCTAACGCAAATGCGGCAACTGACTCATTTTCCCGCTGCGACCGACGGTTGAACCGGAATCTTTCCGCTATCACCAAAGGCTTCGGGGAATAGTGCCCTTTCAGTATTTGGAGCAGTTCGTCGTACGTTTTCTCTTCCGGCTTGGTCGGGGCCAATAAATTCTTCAACGTGCGGTAGGCCTGTTTTCCAATGGCGGTGACAAAGACTGACACCTTCAAGTCTTCACTGACCTGGGTCGCCCGGACGTAATGTTCAAAGCGTTCCGCATATGAGTCGAAGTCTTCGTCTCCCTCTTCCGTGAACGGCTCAAACCGGCCAAAGGAAGCCATGTCGTGGTAATCCACCAGGACGCTTTCCGCTCCTAGAATACTGGTGCCGTGACGTGAGCTACAGCCGAGGCCCGGCTAACGTGCCCGAGTATCATCCCATCCTCGTCGCCACTGTTATGTCTTCACAACTTGGGAGCCGACTAGCCAACACACACATGTTTATTTCAACGAGCAATACAACGGAAAAGAATCGCACCGCACACCCGCGGCGGTCTTATATCTAACAAAGAACTTAACAGTGACGTCAGAGAGCCAGACACTTCCATGTGCATCTTATCTTATATACGACACGCGCTCTATCTTGGGTAGTATTACACAACACTTTCTCTATATTAAGGGACTTTACACAGACTCTGTCCCTCGCTCCACCTATCGCCCGGCTTTCCGTGGTGCGGGCACGTCTGTCTGTCTGTCTGTCTGTCTGTCTGTCTGTCTGTCTGTCTGTCTGTCTGTCTGTCTGTCTGTACATTTGTCTGTTTGTCCACTTTTTACAGCATCGGGTATTTGAAATGGTCGACCCCATTCGCAGCGCCCACCTATGTTGCTCAAGATTCAGCGTTCATACTTGAGCAGTTGTCGAATAAAAAAGCAATTATTGCGCTTGTCTGGGGCACCATAACAACACGTATATATTATGCATGTGCGCCTTTTAGTAGAAAAAGCATACATAAATGATTTTATGGACCGTAGCGCTTATCACGCTGCGCTGACCATCCAACCAACGCTTGCACGGAAAGGCGAGTGTTTCCAACGCTTTGCTAAAACTACAGGGGCCTTACCTAAAACGAGACAATGGTGGCACCTACCCGTCGTCTTGCGTTTTACACCTTATCACCTATGAGGCGGGCGCGCACACCCGTCTCAAAGCCACGAGCTTTGTTCTTGAAAAAAAAAAAAAACTGCCAGATGGCGGTTATGTCTCGCGTGTGACATGACTTGATGCGCTCGTTTGCCTCCGCTGCACCCTCGATGTACTCTAACGCAGCGTCTCCAGAATACCATTCACCAATTTTCCTGAGCACAACATCATATATATGTTTTGTTCACTCTCTCCACACGCACGACTATCGTCCTTCAACGACATTTGCAGATTAAATGCTGATACCGGGCCAATTTTTTTTTAACTGCGAACGCGTTATTAGCCGTCATTAACCAGGACGAGAGAGCCTGCACCCCGAAACGACTGGCTGAGTGGCGGCGAGCCGCCCTTCTCAGCCCACATCCGGTGACCAACTCTGGGCTGTTCCGCGACCAACGCCGGGGACCTAACTCGGTGTTCTCCAGCGTCCTAGCCCGGGCCAGTAGTTTCTCGCTGGAAGTCCCGCCTTTTCCTGGCCAACTCCATGCGTCAGGGCATGGGATGGGCTTAGTTGATGACCTATGCTGCATGGTAGAAGCAAGGTTTCTCGTTGAATCCGCGTGAGTGTTGTGTGAATCGTACCAAAAAGGGTGCTGGTGGTTTCGGCTGGTCTTACCGCTTGCTGATACGAAAGTGCAAGAGAGTCTATCACACAAGCACCATACAAGTACAAACACGTGTTGCTTTATTGTTCTCACTGTTTGTGAACGAATAATGTGTACACACTTGATACACGAGGCCGTTTTCGCTGCGTCCGGCTGAGGCTTTATGACACCTTTGAATATGAATTGATTTATCGAGTTGATTGGTGGTGGACTAGTGTTTATATCAGCCGAACGATTTTTCCTCATATGCATGTCAAAGTTAAAACTACTCTCTATTATTTGCATAGAAGACCATGTTAAATCATAAAGAAAAGAAAATCTCCATCACAGTGAATACATCGTAAAACTTCATACAAGGCGGGATCACTGTCATGGTTCTGCATGAAGTACATTCTTTTTTTTTTTCAATTTATCATTCAGACAGAGCATCGTAAAAGTAAGATTCATAAAGTTGAACACAAGCACCTTGCAATGGAGATAACTCATTACAATGCATCTTTACAATTCTGTACAGTACTGCTCCATACACATGTTTGGAACAGCATATTTCATGTGTAAAGAGTTGCCAAAGCACACATTATCGTCATTTTTTGAACCACGTGCGTGAAGATACAACTTGTACAAAGTGTTATATACTTACGCCACGCCCTATGTCAAGAAATAGGAAAAGTTTATCCGCGTTGATTCGAGTGATTCCGCATGCTACCAAGTATGGTTGTACGAATGCTGAATGATTTGCGTTTGACTCAGCAATATTTACCGTTTAATTTATATTTTTCATATTTTTGTTCGCGTAACCTACCCGATGGTTTTCCCACTTCCTAGAACGTGTGCGCATAGAAGAATTACGGCGTGCTATTTAAATGGACAATGGCGAGCTTTCCTACCGTGTGCTTCGTGTGCAAAAGAAAAAAAATAACTTGAGTAAGTTCAACAAACATAATTGTAAACAGTACATATGTGCAGTTTTTTTTACAATGTTTAGAAATTGGGTAAAGAACACAACGGAGCAGTGTCAGTTCACACAAAACGTGGTTGTGTCCTTCCATTCAGTGCATACTTAACACTTCTCGGTACTTCGCCTTAACTGCCGAAGCTGCGAAGGCACCTGAAGGATTGTCAACGAACACTACAATCTCGGGAGATGTACAGCCGATCGCTTCAGTGGGTTTTACTTTCTGAAACACAAACAACGTATTGATAATGGTAAGTGATCTCTCCTTGCATTATCACACAAGCATCCACACACAGAATACTAACCAGGCTACGTAAAGATCGCCCATTTTTAACGGGACGCGTTTCCCACAGACGATAAATCTTTCGTTGCTACCATCATGTTATTTGTCGAAAATAGCACGCTTTACACAAGACGTGACCGTTGCACGAGCCTGTCTTGGATTTGGGATGGATATATTTGATGTTGCATTGCTTATTGTTCCGTAATAAATTACGTGTATTCAAAGTATTAGGAATCTATACTGTACATAATGTAGTTTTAGTTGGTAAGTTATTACGGTTTTTATCGCCCATACATAATGCCCGCAAAAAATTGCCTATGGGATGAATCAGCAATAATGATATGTCGGCACTATACCGACTCGACAGTGTCGAAATGGCTTGTTTCACGCAATTCCAACGACGCAAACGCAATAGTCGACGCTCAGGATGACCTCATTTCCTGGATTGTTTTATGCACGTATTTTATTTCGTGATACCACATAGTATATGTGATGGAACGTTGCAACGCCGTCAACTTGTCGCGGCCTTTGCGGTAATAGCGGGTAAAATAACAAAGGATGTCACATGAACGGTGATTGAGACAGGTACGTCTTTTTCCATGTTTCAACTCTCTGTTCAAACTCGGCCAACGTTCTTTCTTTCCAAGAATATTCACCCAACCGCGTCCCCTATTACGCTTGAAACTAGATATGACGAAACCCAGTTTTACAAAGTTTCCGCTCTAACGAATAACTTGCATTCTCCTTAAGACTTGACTGTTGTCATCAACTGGAACTAACGAAACTATAATTGCCCACCACATCCACTTTAATGAAGCTTGTGTGAAATATATTATATGAAATAAGGGATAAATTCTTGAAATTTTGACACAGTCTGGTTTTCCTTCGGGCGTGTAATGCAGCGATAAAAGCCTTGTTTTATTTCGACGAGGCCACGCCCACGCACAGAACAACGAGCTCAACATGTACCAGGTGGCGTCAGAAGCGGCTGAAGCTTATCGTCACAGGAACGCCACAGTGGTTGCCTTCGTTATTTCAAGTTTATTTCTCTTCTTACTCTTCGCTCCTACTGGTGACGCAATTACTGCAATCATTCTCTGTACACGTGTTGTCACAGCTTCACGTGACCTTGCCTGCGTCGCCCGGACGCTGGCCGCCCTTTCCGCTCGTGTGGGCGCTGGTTGACAGCAGATAAAATAATTTCGCGGTAGCTTTTGGGTGTCGTTATATATACGTCAAAATTTCAGGCTTTGGAGGACCAAATTTTTTTTTGAAATTTACTAACTTCCCGATTCAACGGAATACTTTGAGCATGATCATCACTTCGTTTAATCGAGTTTCGAGTGTACGCCTATTTCTGATATTCGATTTGAGTTTGTCTTCGGTGAGAGTTTACAGACCGCAGTGTATACATTGTGGCGTGCTGCAGTTTTAAACAGCGAGGACAACATTGGTTTCATTAAGCACGCCGTAACGCCCACCGGCTGGGCAACAACTACATCCGTACTTCCAACGGATAGTTAAATACGATCATAGGAACGTAGTTCTTTTCATTGCGCTGTATTCGAAGTAAGGAACGGGCAGAAGGAAACCACGTTTGGGGAATCCGGAGCCCTTATTTCAACCGAGCTGGCTTGTGTCGACAGCTTCTCCCCAAATGCTTCTCGTTCGCAACCACAAACTCTCTCTCGGGGCGACGCGAGATTTGGCCTCACACCGGGCTTGCACTGAGATCACTCTTTCTTTTCACGGGGGGCCTTCATACAGAAGATGAGAAATAGCGTGTACAAGATGAACGCTGTTGATATGGCTATCAGCGCGTACATGAACAGGCTCAGTTCAGGGTGCCTGTACCGATTTTTTTTCAGCCACTCCAGGACCTCTTCTTCTTTCATCAGGTCACCTGCGTACAGAAACAGGCTTCAGTGAGTGTCTCATACTTGCTCGCGGATGAATGAAAATCGCTTACGCGGCAGTCCGTGTTTTCGAAGCGTGTAATTTCGTGTCAAAAGTTTAATAGCAATCTTGGATTGACATGTTGAGATCAAGCGCGCTGCATGCACCACTGACGCGAGAATGACGCACAACAGAAGTAACCGCGGATCGGGACTGACGGGGCGTCCGTCATGTCTACACTCAAATGTTACACATCTGCACATTCGCTTTACTTCTGTCTTGGACAGTGGCATGACCATATGTGAGCCTGACTGCGTCCACTGCAGGCCTCTCCCATGTTTCATTCACCACTCAACTCGGTCCTGTACGTGCTGTTATACCCACAAACTTCCTGCTCGCTCACCTAACTTTGTCTCCCTTCACTTGGAATCCAGTCAGTTAATAACCAGTGGTTATCCTGCCTACGTGCTACGTGCCCGGCCCATGTGCATTTCTTCTTCTTGATTTCGACTATGATATCCTTAACCCCGGTTTGTTCCCTGATCCAGTCTGCAGGTAACCCTTAAAATTAATCTGCAGAAAACCATAGTTATGTACAACAACACGAGTACAGTGCTTCGACATATATGGAGCAGTTCACTTGAAGTTGTAAAAGAGTACGCATACTTAAGACAGGTAGTAACGGCAGAGCGAACCACGATATTGAAGTAACCAGAAGAATGAGAATGTGGAGGAGCATATTCGCCAAGCATTCTTAAATCATGACTAGTAGATTGCCACTATCCCTCAAGAGAAAAGTATATATGTAACAGCTGCGCCATCAAGCGCCAAACTCACTTATGAGCGCCATACTGCGCTGCAACACCCCACACTTTAGCTGCAAGGAGTTCCCGTGCATCGAGCAGCAGCTGTGAACTTTGATGGTCGGTGACGCGCGTGCTATCTCAGCTGTCTTGTACGTGCTGCGTTCTCAACGCGAAGAGAGAGCTAGGAAATGTAGAGTTACGCGATATCGGATATAAAAGACTTAGCTGTCTGTCTTACTTCGTATAACAAATTGTTGCTATCGCATTCATTGCTTAGCTCTTGCGGATAGAGTGATTTTTTATAACCCAATTGCAGCGTTCAGAAAAGGAAAAGATTGATTGATATGTGGGGTTTAACGTCCCGAAACCACCATATGGTTATGAAAGACACCGTAGGGGAGGGCTCCAGAAATTTAGACCACCTGGCGTTCTTTACCGTGCACCCAAATCTGAGCACACGGGTCTACAGCAATTTTGCTTCCATCGAAAATGCAGCCGCCACAGCCGGGATTTGACCCCGAGACCTGCGAAAGAAAAAGGAAAGGATGACGGTAACGGTGGAAGTGGGATGTTGTCAGACTCCCGGAACAGCCTGGTAAAGACAAGTGCACAAGACTGCTCGTTAAGCGCGCGCGCAAATTGTTCAATTCGCCGGTGTGCTGCGTTATACGGTTCTTATGGACTCGGTGGTTCAAGCTTGCTTTTTCAGGTTAAAAAAATGTGTGGCCGGCTGTACATAGTTAAAAAAGTTGCATTTGCACCGCAAGGTACCAACAACGAATGTGAGAGCAACAAATTGTATTGTTATATGAAGTAAGGCTGAAATCCAACTCTTTTGGATCCGATTTCACGTAACTCTAAAAGATGCTGGTGTAAAAGAATACGCCAGAAAGAGCAACAATTTTCGTTCAGTCGCTTTGCGATCGCACATCGAAGTGTATGAGAAACGGCAGCTGATGGCTGCCGAGATAGCGCGGGCACCAGCGATCGCGACAGCTGCTGCCCGAGCGGCACCACCCTCCCCCTCGCGTCTTTCCTGCTCGTTCAAGGCGGGGTGGTGGTGATAGTGGTTAGAAGAGGAGAAAGGAACCCAATTTCTGCATCCCGGTAGCGAGCACAGCGCAGTGCCGTGCTTATTGGACAGCAATGTTGCCCTTCCTCATACTTTGTTGACGATTACGAATAATGTGGCGTCGCTACCGATACTGAACTTCAGCTGGTGCGCTGAAGTTGTTCCAGATGGCATGACTCTAGCCAATGTTTCTTCCATCAGTGAACATTCTGTTTCTGCATTCATTGCAGATGCTCCTTTGCCTGCTACTGCATCCCCTTCACAGAGCTCCACTGATGCCGACTTTGAAAAGTTGATCGCGCCAGACCTCGTTCCAGCACAGGCAGCCGATATCCGGCGTATCTTGGCATCCTTCAGGGACATCTTCGACTTTGGTGACCGCCCTTTTGGTCAGACGTCACTTGTTACTCACAGGATCAACACTGGAGACGCCAGCCCATTCGACGACGTCCTTATCGCGTGTCACATGCAGAGCGGCAAGTCATTCAGCGTGAAGTTGATAAAATTTTCACAAAACACGTCATCGAACCATCTTGCAGTCCATGGGCCTCACCAGTCGTTCCAGTAAAAAAGAAGGATGGCCGCTGGCGCTTCTGCGTCGACTACCGTCACTTAAACAAGGTCACGCGTAAGGACGTCTACCCACTGCCACGGATTGACGATGCCCTCAACTACCTGCCAGGGTCTGCCTACTTCCCCTCTGTCGACCTGCGTTCAGGATGCTGGCAGATTTCCGTCGACAGATTAGACCGTGAAAAGACTGCACTTGTTACACCGGATGAACTTTTCCAGTTTAAAGTAATGCCTTTGGCTTATGCAATGCCCCCGCTAGATTTGAGAGAAGATGGACTCGCTGCTATGGGGTTACAAATGGTTAACGTGCCTCTGTTATCTCGATGACGTCATTGTATTCTGGCCGTCATTCGAAAGTCACCTTAGCCGTCTGTCAGCTGCTCTGGAAGTTTTTATAAGGGCAGGCCTTCAGCTCAACACATCCAAATGCCGTTTCGGCCGCCGAACGATCACTGTGCTAGGCCATCTTGTCAGCTCTTAAGGCGTGCAACCCGATCCCGACAGAATTGGCGCCGTCAAAGATTTTCCCACACCACGTTCCACGAAAGGTGTACGGGGATTTGTCGGCCTCTGTTCTTATTGCTGGCGTTTCGTACACAACTTCGCCGACATTGCCCATCCCTTGACACAGGAAGGATACGCTGTTTTCTTGGGGTCCCCAGCAAGCCAATTCGTTTCGCCGACTTACTGCGTTGCTCACTTCTCCACCCTTCTTGGGTCATTTCGATCCTTCAGAGCCATTGTGAAGTCCGCA
Organism: Rhipicephalus microplus; assembly: GCF_043290135.1. Taxonomy (NCBI): domain Eukaryota; kingdom Metazoa; phylum Arthropoda; class Arachnida; order Ixodida; family Ixodidae; genus Rhipicephalus; species Rhipicephalus microplus. The sequence continues at coordinate 7,520,777 of NC_134704.1, read as the reverse complement.
CCGACGCCAGCGGACACGGTATTGGCGCTGTCCTCGCCCAGTGGCAACAAGGCCAAAATCATGTAATCGCCTACGCAAAGTTGCCTCCTCTCTCCATCCGAGTGCAAGTTTCCCATCACTGAGCGCGAATGCCTCGCCCTTGTATGGGCAGTTGGAAAATTCCTAACGCACTTGTTGGGCCGCCACTTTTCTGTCATCACGGATCACCACGCCCTGTGCTGGTTTTCCTCCCTCAAAGATCCTTCTGGACATCTGGGTCGTTGGGCTTTAAAGCTCCAGGAATATAGCTTTGACGTGGCCTAGGTCTGGCCGAATGCGCCAGGTAGCCGACTGTCTATGTCGCCATCCCGTCGATCCGCCTGACCTGTCAGCGCACGATTCTGATGCCTGTGTCTTCGCCATATCTGATTACACGGACATACGTATTGAACAGCTCAGTGATGCCAATTTGCGGTCTATCATACGCTGTCTAGCTTCAGACACCTCGGATCCTTCCCTTCGCCTGTCCACGCTTCATGACAGAATTCTCTATCGACGCAACACAAGCACCGAACGCCCAAAACTTCTGGTAGTTGCTGCAACGCTCCGTTCCACTGTGCTCGAACAACTTCATGATTCCCCAACCGCTGGACATCTTGGAGCAGCCCGAACGTATCACAGCGTACGGCGTTGATTCTTCTGGCCCGGCCTTTACCGCTATGTGCGCCGATACGTTGCATCTTGTGAGTCCTGCCAACGCCGAAAGCATCCTTCCTTGGCACTACCTGGCCCACATTT